>NC_022033.1:3542577-3557740 GCF_000317375.1 Microtus ochrogaster | reverse complement strand
AATGAAGTGGATAGTCTTGGAGCCCCCAGTGCAGTAGGCAAGACTGTCTAGTAAAAAGGGTCTTTGACCCTGAAATAGAATGATTCTCTACTCCTATGAGGGAAGCCAGTGTGGGGAGGCCATAGCCAGAAGAGCACCCTGGTGTGTCCCAGGGCTGTGAAATCTCTGCAGACCACATGGCCACACTGTGTTGTTTCTGTCTGCATAAGCTGAGGACCAAGAGCTTCCCATGGGAGACCATGTGAGTTCCCTCCATCAGACTGGGTTGGGAATTCTGATCAGTGTCCCTGGAGCTGTGTGACCGGAAAAGTCACTTTGTGATAGTCACTGGGGGCCTAGAAATTCCTGCCTCAGTTTCCCCATGTTCCAAAAGAGATTGGGTAACAATATCGGCAAAGGGAGACTCGTTGTTTAGGTGGGGAGGTAATTCAGTTGGTAAAGCTTTGGCCGTGCAAACAACTTATCTCTAGAACCCAAGTAGAAGATCTGGGTGTGGCAGCACCACCCAGGAGACAGACTGCAGGGCCTCTGGTGTTCACTGGGTGGCTTGTCCGACCTATCGGGTAAGCTTTATTCAGGCTTACAGTTTGGCCAAAGCTGCGGGACAGGAAGCTTTCTCCTCCTCACTGCCACCCCTACCTCTGCGCTGTAATCTTGTAGGGAAGATGAAATGGAAACTAGGAACCACGCAAGTGGTGACTTACTTGTTACTTGTGAGATAAGCCCCCAGAAAGGGGTGAGTCTCCTCCCTGGGAAGCGAGCCTGTCTGGTGCCGAACTTCTGACTTTCCCTCCCAGACTGAATTCCTGGGGAATGTTTAACCCTGTGGGCCCAATTGTTTTAGGGTCCCTGTTTTAATTCTTGTTCTCAAAGGCTGAGCCCTTTCCAGTGAAGAAACCATCCTGAGGGGGACAAGCCACAGGACAGACCCTCAGATACCTCTACAGTTGAGCCATAGTAACGAGAAGAGGCTGGCCTTGGGAAATATGCTGTGTAAATTCTCACTATTTCCCTCCATCGTTGGCCTTGACAATTGCTGAGTTTGAGATGCTATCTCTGGGGCCTCTTGAGAATGTTCATCACCTGGGGCAAAGGTTAATCTCGAGGCACGTAGTACGTGATTGACAGGCATTGCTTCGTAAGACTGACAGTCAGTGGTGGGTACAGAGAAGACAGCTGTCTGCAGCCACCATGGGACAACCCTAGCACCCCTGCAGTCACTCCAGCACCCCGAGGATACCTGCCGTCAACATTTATTGCCACATGTCAGATGTTCCTGGCTCAGTTGCCCGATTCTGTTGTTAGGATGAGGACCATGGTACAGGTGCAGGAGGGAGCAGTGGGGACAGACAGACAGACTTTTAAAACCATTTTAAAAGTGCATGGCAAAGGGCTGGGAGTTGGTGGGGGGATCACCCATCTCTCAAAGGTGTTAAAGTACCAGGATGCACAGAGAATGGCCCTTGGGTGTGAGGGTACCGGGCTCATCGGAAAGCACAGTGTGGAGAGAGGAACTTGCAGCGGAGTGTGGGGTTCCACGTCAGGGCATCCGTGGCATCCTTTGCAGGAGGCCTCTGCCTGATAGAAGGATGTAAATGGGACATGACTGACTGCTGGCTCAATTTCTCTACAGATTCTGAAAGTAAAGCATGCAGTCCCAATGAAGGCCCCCAACCTGCACAGAGTGAGCCGTCCACTGCCGAGGAGCAGGAGACACCGACCTCGGAGGGTGTCCAGCCTGGAAGTCCCTTGGCCAGTGGGACAGACCAGGCCACCCAGGATGAGCTTCTGCCCTCCGATGCCAACCCGGATGACACAGGTACCAGCTGGAGACCCAGCAGTCTGAGTACTCCTCACCAAGGGCTTAGACCATCACCTCACTGTCAAGCCTGGGTACCTCAGTTCTGCCACCCTCAGCCTTGTGGCTGAGAGACCCAAGTGTCCCCTGGAATTCTCTTCTCCTGGATCCTCCCAAATTGGGTGTGGGAGGAGTGAGGGACCTAGGATGGCCATGGATGGCCTCCTGCCACTTTCCCCCTGAAGTCACCGAATACACAGCCAGCCCCCAATGGGTGTGTCCTGGAGCAGATGGTCTCTTTCCCTGAGATGCCAGAGCAAGTGTGTGAGGTGGGAGAACCATGCTGTGCTGTGGCCGGAGTTAGGCTCTGAGCAGCTTCTCAGGCAGCGGCTGTTGTGTCCTCTGTTACATGGGAAGAGTTGTGAGATCAGCATCAGGGTTGTGCAGAGCACAAAGGGACTCGGGACCACATTCACAGTAGCCAGCTTTGGAGGAGTGGGGACCCGGCTGGTGCTTTTGTTTTAAAGGAGGAGTGGAGACCGGGCTGGTGCTTTTGTTTTAAAGAAGAAGTGGGGACCGGGATGGTGCTTTTGTTTTAAAGGATGAGTGGGGACCAGGCTGGTGTCTTTGTTTTAAAGGAGTAGACAGGACCTTTGGTGACAAGAAGAAAAGCAGGAAGGAGCTCAGGCCCCACACTCCCCCTGACCTAGCAGCACCTTAAGCTACCCTCTGAGGTGTCACTCACTGTAGCCCTGGGAGCCTGTTCTCTCATGCTGTCCCATGCCTGAACCCATGCTAAACAGCTTGGGGACTGGAGTTTGAACCCCACAACTTTCTAGGGGTCTTGGGAATCCAGGCCGTGGGGTGAAGCCTCTGGGCTTCTGCTCCCTGACCTCTCCTTCCCCAAGCTATGGTCACTGGGTGCTCTTTGCTAGCTGCCTCTCCCCAGATTCCCTGCAATACTGGCAGCTGCTCATGGTGTGCGCTCTGCCTCTTGGGTGGCTGTGCCTCTCCAGTCTCTCTTGGCTTGGGGACATAATGGGAATTTGGAGTCTGAGGAGTTGTGGACCCAGGGAGGAAAGGCCCCAGCTGTATCTAGCTGTTACCCCTTGAGTTCCAGGCAGCTGACCTCATAGGGCTGTGGTTGGCACAGTGACAGTGAGTGGAGCCTGTATTCTGTGCTCACTGTTCCCCAGCCCTGGACTTGACCTTCAAGTATTCCTGCCTGTCTGGGTCTCTGCCCTCAGCTCCACTGCTAACTAACACTTCTTGGTAGTTCTTTGTTCTCACTTGGCTCTGAATAGTTCCCGGTGATACCCATGTCTGACCTCAGGGGCTTTCCAGGTACAAGGCTTAGGGATGGCCTCCTGCTGCTGAGGTCACCATGCTGGCCTTCAGAGCCAAGTCAGGACAGATCCTGGCAGAGGAAGGGGAAGCTCGGCCCTGGAGTGGAACAGCTTACACGCATACACAGTAACAGGGCCGGACTGAAAAGTCACTTCTGTACAGCGTCACAGCGAATGCTGTCGTCTCAGGAATTGGGGCATCTGATTAAGACAGCAAAGTGCATCTGCCCCAAATCACCAGGGGTGTGTGAGTGAAAGGCTCAGCTCGTTGCTAGAGATTGCTCCCTGCCACTGCTCACAGGCTGGGCTGGTGACCTTGACCCTCTAAGAAGCAGGAGAGACCATGGGCTTGAATATGGTGAATATGGCCTGTGTGGGCTAGACAGAGACAGAAGGATGGCAGCTGGCATGGTTCCCAGGGCCTGGGCACAGCCCAAAGGTAGCAGGAAGCCCAGCAAAGAGTGGCAAGGGACTTGGCTGATGGCAAGCTCTGGGCTGTGGTCAGTCGGGGTGATGCCTGGCTCGTGTGAGTCAGGGATGTAGGCTTCTCATTTTCCCAGTTGGGATGTTGGTGGATCCTGAGTCCTTGGGGCTGCAAGAAGACGTAATGAGAGATATGGGCAGATAGAAGACATCTCCATGACACCTTGTTTCCTGGACTTCTCATCCTCGGTCTCGAGAGAGATTTTATCCCCCCATCCCTTTGTGTGTGTGTGTGTGTGTGTGTGTGTGTGTGTGCACGTGTGTGTGTGTGCACATGTGTGTGCGTGTGCATGTTTGTGCACGTGTGTGTGTGGTGTGTACAGGTGCATGTGGAGGCCTTAGTTTGGTATTGGGAATCTTCTCTGGTCACTCTTCCACTTTGTTCTTTGAAGCGGAGTCTCTCAGTCAAACCTGAGCTGGCCAATATGGCTGGTTCCACTAGCAGGCTTGCCTCACCAGGATGGAATGACAGGAGAGTCACCGCACCCACAATCATGTCTGTGGCTCCTGAGGATTCTGGTCCTTTTGCTCTTCTGTGCATGAGAGTGCAGTAGGGGGCAGGGAGCGGCTGGGTTTTCAGGTGAGGCTCTTGTGAGCCTTCCCGCCTCTCCATGAGAGCGTGTAGACAGTCGGAACACCCAGCGGGGATGGAGGCTCCTTTCCCAAGGGAGCACAGCTGACCTTCCCAAGATGGCAACTGCTTTGCTTGGCACAACACAAACTATTTCTGGTCCTGGGCTTTGCCCCCTCCTGTGGAGGTCAAGGGGTTTGGAGCCTATGTTCTACCTTCCGGTCCCTATTTGGGCTGTTATTTGGTGACTAAAGCCCGAGGCTACCATGGTCCTCATCTTTCCCTTAGAGCTAGGGAGGCCAGATGCTGATCCAGAGCTGTCAGCTCTCTTTACTGTCCCACATCTGCTCAGTGCTGGAGGGAGCAGCTGCATCTGGGCCTTGTCCTTCTGTGTGGAGCTGCTTTCCTAACAGACAGATGTCACTTGACAGCAAAGAAATCCAGAGTCTCAGGTGAACAGATCAGGTGAACACTCATGCCTAAGCTTTTCCCGACCTTGGGCAAGCCCCTGTCCCCAACACTCAGGTGCCTTCTAGAAGGGTCAGGGTCAGATGCTTTCTCTCAAAAATCAGATCTTCCTAGAACTGAGTCAGGTCGGGGAGAAGTCATTGGGAAGTACATAGCTGACATGGGCCCTGGCTCCAAAGGCTCCTTTCTTGTTTGTGTAGCCATGCCTGGGTCACACTTGGGCGTCATCCTGCCCTGCAGGTTCAGGGTTCTGCTACAGGTACCCACTCCCCACAGCAGCTCCAGGCATGTAGGTATGTACTCCTACTCAAAACAGGTGCCTTTGCTGTCCTTGCTGTCCCCAAAGTCAAGAGAAGATTCCTCTGTCTGGGGAGCATTGGCCATGCATGAGGACCTGGGTTCGAGTCCTAGTACCCATGTAAAAAGCTGGGCACAGTGCTGCTTGCTTTTACAAGCAAGGATGATGATGAGGGAACAGGAGGACCCTTGGGACTTGCTGGCCAGCCAGCCTAACCCTGGAAAGGACACTCCCACAAACCACACAGCCACACACAAACCATACACATACAAATATACACAAACCACACACATACAAACCATGAGCACACACACATACAAATCACAAACACACATACACACACACATATATACAAACCACACACACAATACAGATGCAATAGAGGTGACATCTGCTTTGCTACCTGACCCACCTACACTTGATCTCTCTCTCCCGCGCGCGCGTGTGTGTGTGTGTGTGTGTGTGTGTGTGTGTGTGTGTGTGTGTTTAGGGAATAAATGAAGTCTGGCTGAATACAGCATCCAGGGTGCAGACTGTCAAAGGGGCAGGCTCGGTCTTCCTTTGGTTTGAGGTCCATGTTCCCCAGCTCCTGTGTTTGGGAGAGGCCGTGTCTCCTGGCTTCATTCTCTATAGTGTCCAGGAGGACATACCATTTGTCTCATGGTGTGGGACGTATACCAGGCATGATGGCAGGCAGCTCCATGGGGACAGGAGAGTGGGGCTTCCTTTAATCTCATAGTAGAGCTGGAAGCGGACACTGGCAGGAAGCGGGCCCTGGCAGGAAGCAGACACTGACAGGAAGCAGACACTGGCAGGAAGCAGACACTGGCAGTAAGCGGACACTGGCAGGAAGCGGGCCCTAGCAGGAAGCGGACCCTGGCAAGAAGTTGGGTCCTGGCAGGAAGCAGACACCGGCGGCAGGAAGCAGACATTGGCAGGAAGCGGGCCCTGGCAGGAAGTTAGGCTAGGCTATAAACATGAAAGTCTGTCCTTCAAAGATCTGCTTCCTCTTTCTAAGTCCCACCCCTTAAAGGTCCTGTTCCCTCCCAAGATAGTACCAGCAGCTGGGGACCAAGTGTTCAAATGATGAGCCTGGTGTAGGGGTCATTGCCACATCCAAGCCAGAACAGTTGCTTCCCTAATACCATAGAATTCTGAATATCAGAAGCCAGGTTTGAGCCCATTTAGAACATTCTACAGACCCAAGTAGAGCCAAGCAGGAGATAAACCTTTGACTATTGGAATGTTCTAGGTGTTGAGTTTCCACGCTGTAGCCCCAGGTCAACCCAGGGCTCTCCGCTCTCAGTGCCTGCCGCTAGTCACATGACTGTTTAATCAGTGCGAAACAACTGAGCCCCAGGCCTCCAATTACATTAGCTGCTTCCCGGGTGTCAGTGGCCGCTGTGGCTGTGGCTAACACATGGATGGGGCACTGATCTATTGCCCAGTGCTGAGAGTGAGAGGCAGCCATATGTCCACCCTTGTGTGAAGCCAAGAGAGGTTTTGCTGTTTGGGTTAGCCAGACCTTCTGGAGCTTCCTACTCCAACAGAGGCTGTAACTGTGGCAAAGCCCATATAATCCATGTTGAAAGCAGTTGCCATCTGGCTGTCGACAGAGAAACTCCCCATCTCTGATTTAGGGGATGGTGTTTGTGCTGGGGAAGAGGCATGACTGAGGTTTGGAGGCTGGAAGGAAGCCTGCCTGAACCTAGGTGAAGCCCAGAAGGCTGCTGGCAGCTCTCTGTGGGGATAGTGACTTCTCTTGGAAGGAAGCCTGCCTGAACCTAGGTGAGCCCAGAAGGCTGCTGGCAGCTCTCTGTGGGGATAGTGACTTCTCTTGGAAGGATGGGGGCAGAGCTGACAGGAATTGTCCATGAACTGCACGGAAGAGATGGGCTGTAGTGTGGAGTGGATGAGGCACGGAAGAGATGGGCTGTAGTGTGGAGTGGATGAGGTAGGATGGCGTGGGCACTTGGCTCTCGGCTGTTGGGCCTTGTGGGACTCATCCCAGGGAAGGCTGAGGCTCTGCCTCTTCCCATGCTGTGGCTTCAGTCTGGGAAGTGCCTGCAGCCAGGTGGTTCTCAGCAGGAGGGTTGATGAGAGTAGAAGAGTTAGGGGGTTTTGGTGAAGCCCAACCTAGAGGTGCAACCCTGCCATCTCACCCATAGGGAAGCCGAAGCAGGTGATTGCAAGTCAAAGCAACTTAGTGGCATCTTGTCCCCACATAAGATGCCAAAGGAAGTCTGTGGAGATGGTTCAGTGGGTGCAATGATTGCCGCCCCATCAGGACCTGAGTCTGCATCCCCTGAACTCATGCAGAAGGTGAATGCTGTGGCCAAGCCCAGTGCTGTGGGGGACAGAGACAGGATCCTGGAGACTCTTCCTGGCAAGTGGAGCTGAAATGGCAAGCAGTAGATTTTGTGGGAGATGGGGAGCAATAGAGGAAGACATGATGTAAAGGCTCTGGCTGTCCTGGAGCTCGCTCTGTAGACCAGGCTGACCTTGAACTCAGAGATCCGCTTGCCTCTGCCTCCCAAGCGCTGAGTTTAGAGGCATGCGTCACCACTGACAGCCAAGATGAAGGATGTGGAAGAAGGAAGCAGCTCTGCCCACCCCACGCATGCACTTGTGTGTCCATGCAACAGTCACACAGAAGAAAGAAAAAGGCCCCAGCTAGAAACCTTCACCTGCTTAGCACATCAGGGTTCTCGGTTCAGCTGCTGAACAGAAAAACAAAAGAGTTAGACAAGGATATACGTGGGCCTCCAGGCTGTTTGCCCCTCTGGGGAGTGGGAGAATCTCATCAAAAGAGAAGTGGGCAGGATGTTGAAGCCAGAGGACCATACATGGGAATGACTACCCAAAGGGTATCTGGGGGAGGAAGACCCAGAGGTGACGTTGCAGTAAGGGGTGGGTACAGGGAGCAGAGCCCACAAAGAACACTGAAACCGGCAGCTATGTCCAGAGTAGCAGGGACGTGTGAGAGCCAAAGCCAAGAGGAGAATTAGCGCTTAGTGACTTAGCAGGGCAGCCATGATGAGAGGATGGGAAAGACTGCTCAGGTAGAAGAGAAAGGAGTCAGAGTACAGGGGCACAGCTCTGGGGACTGTGTTCAATGAGTTCATTTGTGTTAGTTAATTTCTGTGGTACTGAAGCTCAGATTCAGGGCTGCACATATGCTAGGCAGGGGTTCTGCCATGGGCTTCCATCCCAGCCCTCTTTCCCTTTCAGTTTGAGACAGGGTCTTGACAAGTTACCAGTGCTGGCTTTGAACTTATTCTGACCCCCAGACGGTCTTTGGACTTGTGATGCCCCTGCCTCAGCCTCTAGAGTAACTGGAACTGCGGGTCTGTAGAGACTTACAGCTGAAGCAAGGTAGAGGGGCTGACATATGAATGGTTGGACTGCTTCCCTCATAGCATGTGACTGAAATGGAGAGACAGACAGACAGATGGACAGACGGACAGACAGACAAACAGGGTAAGGTCTATCCATAGGGGACAGGGCTGTGAGACTGGCCCAAGTTAGCGTTTTCAGCCCACTCTCAGATGGAACCTCAGCACAGCAGACAGATCCACGCTGATCCTGCTGGCTCATCCAGCATGAGAGCCCCAAGCCCAGGCTGTCCTGTCTCCATGTTGAACTTTCTTGTGGCAACTGGGAGTCCAATCAGGATGAATAATCCAAGTCCCTGGGAGGAAAGCAGATCCCAGAGAATAAATCACTGTGCAGGACTGAAACCCGTGCCAGGAAGAATACACGAGAGCCACGGAAGAGCTGTGGTACTCGGTCTGGTCCCCCACCGCAATGATATATCAAGGACAGGGGCCCCTTCCTAAGCAGAAAAAGCCTGTTTTCTCCCAGGCCTATTATGACAGCCTTGTCTAAATACTCTATTTTTTGCCTTTGAACCAGCCAAGATGCCATCTGCGTCCAGTGCTGAAGAAGACGATGCTGGCAGCCTCCTGCCCACCACTGATGAGCTCTCTCAAGCCTTAGCTGGGTCTGACTCCCCAGACAGTCCCCCCAGACCCCTGGAGAGATCTGCGAGCCAGCTCCCCAGCCCTCCATTGCTGCCCACCCCACCGCCCAAGGCCAGCTGTAAAGCCACAAAACCTGTCACAGGTGAGTCCACATGCCCTTCCTCCCCTCTGTTCTCCCGCCTACCCTCCTCTCTGTCCATGGCTTCGGCCCATCTTGCCTGGCTCCAACTTCAGGTTGACTCCCACCTTTGCCTGTGCCTGGGCCCCACAGGCTGTAGAGAGAAGTTCCTACGAGGCCATGGTTGTTGAGTACAGACTGCTTGGGCTCCCTTCAGCAGATGGGAGGGTTCTGTGCCAGTCAGAGGGGAATCTTCTAGACTCCCAATCCAGGGCATGCAGTCAGCCCTCAGGATGGAACCTTCCTTGCCATGCACACACATGCCAGCATTGTCTCTTCTGCTCCCTGAGAGTGCCCCACTCCCTCCTCCACACGTCGCAGAGCTCAGGGTGGCCCTGGCTCTTCATGTGACAGCACCCTTGTCATCTGCTCCTATGTCATCTCTCTCTGTAGCTCTGGCCTCACCGGGGGGGGGGGGGAGGGGCACGGGCAGCTAACTGCAGGAAGTCAACATTTACTCATCTGGGTAGGCAGGCTAGTCACTGAGTGGTGGCTTTCTTCTCTTCTAATTGCTCATTTCCATGTGCTCCTGTTAGAAGCAGTGGGCACAAAAAGACACTAGAGAGCAGAACCCAGCTTGGTGAGGCCCCTCACTCTGTGGGACAGACACTACAAACATCCCTCGCTGGGCTGAGCCTTGACGGAGGAGGGGCAAGCATTCTGTGCCCAGTTTAGAACACTAAAGACTTAGGGAATGTAACAGATCCTGCAGCTGACATGGACTCAAATTCTGCTCGGTCACTGCAAACGTGACTGGGCCCCACTTCGAGCCAGCAACCTTATTCTGCTGTTTGATACTGTCTTGATGTCTTGATTACTGTTTTGTTGCTGTGAAAAGACACCAGGACCGTGGCCACACTTATAAACTAGCTTTCAGTGGTGTGTGTCTGTGGGGGAGAGGCTTGCTTACAGTTTCTGAAGAAAGATTAGTCCACCATCATCATGGCAAGAAGCTGGGTGCTTACATCCTGACGTGCAGGCAGGCAGAAAGAAAGACACTGGACCTGCTGAGGGTGTTTGAAACATCAAAGGCCCTGTACTTCCAGTGACAGGGATCCTCCAGCAAGACCACGCCCACCCCAGCAAGACCACACCCACTCCAGAAAGATCACACCCACTCCAGTAAGACCATGCCCACCCCAGCAAGACCACACCCACTCCATAAAGACCACACCCACTCCAGCAAGCCCACACCCACTCCAGCAAGACCACACCCACTCCAGAAAGATCACACCCACTCCAGCAAGCCCACACCCACTCCAGCAAGACCACGCCCACCCCAGCAAGACCACACCCACTCCAGCAAGACCACACCTCCTAACTCATAGTTCCACTAATTAGAAATCAAGCATGCAAATTTATGCTCCTATGGGGCCATTCCTATTCAAACTACCACATCTACCTTGGTTCCTCCGGGTTTTCCCAGAGACTTATTATTGATCATGAAAGTTTGGCCTTAGCTTGGGTTTGTTCCATTAGCTCTTTTAACTTAATTTAACCTGTTTCTATTTATCTATGTTTTGCCTCAGGGCTTTTTACCTTTCTTTCATTTTGTATGTCCAACTTTTCTGCTTCCTCCATGACTGGCTGGCTGACCCCTGCCATCTCCCTGGTGTCTCTTTTTCTTTTCCCCCTCCAGCCTAAACTTCTCCTCTACTTACCTTCCCTGCCCAGAAATCTCACCTGTACCTCATCCCTTGCTATTGGCCATTCAGCTTTTTTCTTAAACCAATCAGGTGCCTTAGGCAGGCAAGGTGAAACAACAGCCCATCTTTACATAATTAAACAAATGCAGCACACCTTTGCATAGCTAAACAAATATTCTGCAACATTCTGGGAGCTGAATTCTGGTCTCTGTAGTCACAAGACAAGCACTCTACCAACTGAACCATCTTCCCAGCCATGCTGATCCTAGTTGGATCATGGTGAAGATCCCTGGCTCTTGGAAGCCCTGTCGAGGGTCAAGGTGGGCGTCCATGCCTCCGCCACTGCGCCTCCCTTCACTGTGGCTCCAGAGTCCTGTGGCTCCCTGCATGTCGCTGCCTGGCCTCCAGAGGCTACTTAGCTCAAATCCTTGCTGGCCTGCTCCTGTTTTGATAGCCCACTCTACTACAGGGTCCCACAACCTCCCCTAAGTGCGATTGGAGCAGGTGCCTCCTGTCAACACCTCTGAGCCATCCTTGAGCCTCAGTTTTTCCCTTTGAGAAGTGGGAGCAGTAAGAGGCACAGGAGACACATGTTAGTCTGCCCGGGGGGGAGGGGCGGGTAGCATGCTCCTCACAATCCTGAAGGGTGCTGGCTTGTGCCCGTTGTGGATTGGTCTCTGTTTCTGTATTGTGCTGGGCTGATACACACGTGACTGACTGTGGTAGAGAGACCTTTGGTGAGATGCCAGTCCCAGGCTGGCTGCCATGTAAGTGGATAAGCCATGACACTCCCTTTTTGCTGTTTGTACAACTTTTCTGCTAAGGACTGGAGGCGATGCTGACTAAACAGGGGTCTGGGAACACAGAATCCCTGTGGGTGTTCAGGGCATGGAAGACATCTCAAGCAGGAACTGTCCCCAGGAGGAACCGAAGCCCTGTCCCATCTGCCCACACAGGCACTGCTCATCCTTTGGGTGACAGATAATCACGTTTGTAGAGAAGACTCAGCCTCTCCCTCGTGGCTGAGGACAAGGTCGGATGGTCTGTCTGGACTGGTCCTTGGGGTTCTACACAAGATGCAGAGAAGGTCTCGCTGAGGAAAGGATAGAGAAGAAAAGCTTTTAAAGACTCAGAGTTGTTCTGTGGGACAGTGGTCTTGTACCCTGTAAATATTTGTCACTTGTATTGGTTTAATAAAATGCTGAGAAGTCATGTTGCTACCCGCAGGAGACAGACAAACCAGAACCTTGCCAGTAAGCCACAGCCCCATGGTGATACACAGATTAATAGAAATGGGTTAATTTAAGATATAAGAGTTAGCCAGAAATATGCTTAAGCTATTGGTTAAACAGTATTGCAATTAATACAGATTTCTGTGTAATTATTTCAGGAGTCTGGTAGCCGGGAAACAAACAAGCAGCCTCCCCCCACAGAGTTGGGGCAGCACAGGGCTTCAGGAATTAGAAGGATCTTTGTGGGGTAGACTGAAGAGAGTAGCATGGGGGTCAGAAAGAGATGATGCCAGGGGGCCGAGCATGGCCGCCCAAGGGACTTTGGGACTGGACCATGAGTCTACGTCACCTCAAAAGGAAGATGAGAAAGATACAACAAGATTCACAATCCAGAAGGAGCCCCAAGGGCTGAGGTGCAGGGAGGCTGCTGGACGTGAACGGGGACAGTGGTGTCTGGAGGGCAGAGGTAGCAGGAAGGGTGGCTGCAGAGCTCTGGAAGTATCGATGATTCCCATGTAGCGACGAGTAAGTCCGGGAAGCTGACTCCTCAAAGGGATGAGAGAAGGGATGCTGTTTGCCCAGAACTTCTCCCCTAATAGAATGGCAGTATAGATATAGGACCTTGGGTAGCCGTGTCCTGGTCTCTTTCCTGGGAATAGAGTCTAGAATGGAGAGTCTATGTAGGCCAGGTGGCCTGGCAGGGTGGGAGGGATACACCTTACATCTTCCTCCGGGCCTTGGTCCCTGTGTGGAAGGTGACGCTTGTGTCCACTCCTGCTCCTCCTCAGGGCAAGCTGCGCTCTTCCAAGGCCCCAGCATGAAGAGCAACGAGCCGGCACTCCGAGGACAGCTTGCCACCCCCACAGGGTCCCCTCATCTTACCACTGTCCACCGGCCACTGCCCCCCAGTCGTGTGATTGAGGAGCTACACAGGGCATTGGCCACAAAGCACCGTCAGGACAGGTGAGGCTGTAATCCCGCACCCTTGTGATACCAATGAGGACCAGCCCTGCGGGAATGCTTCCTCGTCATGCAGGGCCTGGACTGGGTTTCTTGTTCTGCTGGAACCATCTTGATTTTCTTAGTCGGACAGACATCATGTATATGGAAAACCAATCAGGAGACTCCTGCATGATCCCTTGGTGGGTGGGGTTGGGGTCCTCCTGAGAGGGAATAGTTGGGAGAGGGGTTATTCTTAGCTTAGGCCTCTGAAGGCCCAGGGATCTAATGATGAGATCACAAACTGCCCTGTGCCCACAGCTCACTTGATTTTGATGGTTTATGGCTGGTGTGAAGGAAATGGCCCTTGCTGGAGGAGAGTGACCCCATGAACTACATGCTAGTTTGGTGGCATCTTGGAGGAACGCAATGTCTTTCTCGGGTCTCTGAAACCCTTGGTCTGAATGATTGAACTGCACATTTTGGCAGGGTTTTGCATATGCCCACTTTTCAGATAGGATACACTGCAGAGCCAAGTACTAAAGGTTCAAAGCCCCAGGTTCCTTTCAGAGTCTCTGCACAAGATGCCCAGGTCCGAGCTGAGAAACCATCCCAGGCCACCGCCACTGGAGTGTCCACCAGCTCCTGCATTGATTCCTATGTGTTTCTAGCAAAACGGGCACGTGTAACACAAGTCATCTTTCCCACTTAGTTTTCAAGGACGGGAATGCAGAGGGTCTCCAAAGAAGCGGATGGACACGCGTCTGTCCAGGACGTCCAGCATGGAGCGGGGCAAGGAGAGGGAGGAGATGTGGAGCTTTGACGTGGCCTCCGAGAACAAGCGGACTTCCGTCAAAGACTCGGAGGAGAACAAGGAGAATCTGATACTGAGCTCCGAGCTCAAGGATGACTTGCTTCTGTATCAGGATGAGGAGGCGCTCAACGACTCCATTATCTCTGGTGAGGAGGGCAAAGGGCCAGGGGAGGGAAACCAGCCAGCGCTCCGTCTCCCTGAGCCACAGGGAAGCTGGTGCTTTTCTGCTAGCCATTGGCTTGGAAGGGGCAGAGTAGATGGCCTGCATGAAAGCCATGGGAGGGGGAAGTGGGCCATTCCCTGGAGGCAGGGTACAAGGCCCAGCAAGGACTTTAAAGGCACTGGGTCAACTTGTATCTAGAAGGATGGATGTTTGCTCCAACAAATGTTGGCAATGCTCACAAGTGGACTGTGAGTGACTAGAGATAGAGATAGCACCCCTAAGCATGACCTGGCCAAAGACACGGACGTAGTGTACCCATGGCCAACGTCGTACATTCTTATTTTAAAACGAGATGAAAAAGGGAAGGAGGGGAGTCAAAATCAAGTAGCTGACTGACCCCCCTCAATGGCCGCCACATCAGGAGTGACGTGAATGGACAGACAGATGGACATAGGCAAGACAGGGTTTTCATAGGGTTTCTGAGTCTGCGTTTGTGTCTCTGTATTCTTCAGGGGGAGGGAGAATTCCCTGCTATCAGGGAGGCTATCAGGACATGCAGCTTAGGGTCCTTGATTCCTGAACTCAAGGACGAACACCTGTCCTCACATTCTCACGGGGAAACATGACTCTTGAAAGATACAACTTTTTAAATGTTCGGAAGATGACTTCAGCACCACTTCCCCAATCCAAGAAACGTGATAAATATTGCTTTGGGGGGACAGTTATTCACAGTGGGAACTTCCCATGAGGTCTTTCTTCTTGCCAACTACAGACAATGTCAAATGGAGCAATCGGACCCTGTCCATTGCCTCCTAACTTGAGACCCCATCCTCACGTCTCAGCTGCTGTGTGGTATAGACAGGAAGGCGGAGGCGGCAGGTGGACCTGTGATGTGTATCTCCCACCCTCCACACATCAGCGGGGGGTCAAGGTTCAGGCCTCCCATCAGCGGGTGTGTGTGTCAAGGTTTAGCATCTGCCACACCGCACTCTTGGTGACCAGTACAAATGTTCCAAGGACTTAATGTTTAGAAACAATGGAAGCCTTTTTAGGGACAGGCCTGGTTTCTTAGTGGCTGGGACTGTGTGCTGTAGTTAGCTGTGGTCAGATCCCGGAAGCTGAACTTCTTCAGTGTAGTAAGGGACTTCATGGACCCTGCGTTCATGTGTTTCCTGGATGCAGAGCTCCGTGCTCTGGGCTGGGAAATCTATGCTTTGTGGCCAGCAGGTGGCGCTTTGTGGCCA
>NC_022033.1:3541480-3542452 GCF_000317375.1 Microtus ochrogaster | reverse complement strand
TCACTGGGCTGCAGTTTGTATTCTAATCTCTGAGATAAACTGGTGAGCTGTTGGGATGAGGGAAGAAGAGGTTGTGTTTGTCCTCGCTGAACACCAAGTGACAGAGATGTCAAGGGTGGGACTAGGTGGCCAGTGACAGCCCCAGCCAGTCAGTCAGTACCACCTTCAGGTTTTCATTTGGAGCTGGTACTTGGTCAGAGTTCTTGTGTGGTCTGCCACCCCTGTGAATGACATCTTGATGTCACAGGTTCTATTCTGTCCTCTATCCCTGAGGTAGAGGGAAGGGAACTGGCTGGCCCACTGAATCCAGGTGTTCAGCTGTGCAGTTCCAATGCAGGCTTGTGGGTTTCCTTCTCATAGGCGTGCTGCAGGGTGCTAGTGTTGCAGGTGACCCAGGGCATGCGGCAGGGCCTTCAGAGAGGTGACTGGAGGAGATACATGGACAGCGAAGGTTATTCTGTGATCTCTCTGTTCTCTATGAAAATATGACGGCCTCTTTCAAATGCACCCAGGTACTCCCTTCCTTTAGAGCTAACTTGGCTGCCCCAGGGCCTGGCCATTGGAGTTGTCAGCCTTCTTAGCACCCAGGTGTCCCCTGGCGAGAGGGTCCTTCCAGACTTTCCATCAGATGCTCATGGAGTACTGGGAAGATGTGCTGTAGGTATGGGCAGGGTTACTGCCAGGGAGAGGTGCCCTCAAGGAAGGGAGTGTTGTGTGAAGACCACAAAGGGCCCGACAACCATCACAGCTAACCTCTGGTTTCCCTGGGAAGAAATTCTGTCACCTTATCCCAGCTAAGCTCCCAGCTCTTCGGGTTGCTATTGAGTTTTGAACTTGCTACCACCCACAACTGTGTGAGCTGTGTTTGATGATAGTCCCATGGATCTGCATGTATAAATGCATGTGTACGTGTATGTATGTTTTTTTTTATTTGTTTTTTGTTTTGTTTTTTGAGACAGGGTTTCTCTGTGG
>NC_022033.1:3540484-3541255 GCF_000317375.1 Microtus ochrogaster | reverse complement strand
CTTGCCTATCACTTTCTGAGACATGTCTCAGAAACTGAACCTGGAGCTAGGCTGCAGTCAGCAAGCCCCAGTGACATTTTGTCTCTGCACCCCCCACCACACAGGCATGCGTGTGACCGTGTCATGCTGTTTACACGGTCCCCAGGGATTTGAACTCGGGTCCTTCTTGGCCTAAACCTTTTAGCTTTGTTTTCAGTGACCAATGACACATGTTTAGACTATGTGTTGGTAACCATGTCATGTTCTTAAGCGTGACCACATCAGAATGGCCAAGCCAGGATGAGCAAAGAAGCCTAGCACCCCGCAGTACACAGGAAAATCTCCTTCCTCCTGTGTGAAACACAGTGCTGAGTTTATATGGTCACCCCGTGCATACCATAGGTCACTAGAGCTCTTTCCCCAAGATCACCACGAGGCCGAGCTTCCTTCAGCGTCTCTTCTCCCACACCACACTCCAGCCTCAGATGACCACAGGTCAGCCCAAACTTCCATGAACTTGGCAGCTCCGAATGCATCACCGAAAGCACATGGTGCCTGCCTCTCTGTGCTGGCAGGTTCTACTCAACAGAGTCCTCCAAGGTGCTTCAGTGTGGTACATGATAGGATGTTGTTCTCCTTTCCTTTGATGAAAAAAACACCAGAATTCTGTTCTGTGTATACACCGTGCCGTCTTTCTCCATCCATTTGTAGGTTGATCGTCTGTTGTGGATTTAGGAAGCAAGCTGCCCTGTACACAGGAGGTACAGATAGCCCTCTGGCACACTGAGTTTT
>NC_022033.1:3523294-3540384 GCF_000317375.1 Microtus ochrogaster | reverse complement strand
TATATATATATATATATATATATTTACCTGTCTATGTATATGTGCCAGGAATGAGGACAGAGGAGAGAGCTGGGTTCCCTGGAGCTGGGTTACAGGCCGTTGTGAGCTGTAGGTCATGGGTGACTGAGAAGAGCAACATGGACACGTGGTCTTAACTGCTGTGCTATAATTTTAATTCCTTTGGATTGATACTCGGGAATGCCACCCTGGGCGTGCACTAGCTGTGCTTGCATTCCCTGAGAGGCCCAGGCTGCCTGTACAGAGCTGAATTCCCACCAGCGGTGCCTAAGGAGCTTCCTTCTTCTGCACCCTGACCAGCCCTCCTGTCATCTGCCTTTCCTCTGGTGGGCGAGGGCTGGCGTCCCCTGGGATGTAACTCAGTTTTCCTGGTGTGGAGTGGTGATGGTGGACTTTGCATGTATACACGGGAGGGCTGTCTGTCCCTCATGTATGTGCATGTATGGTTGTGCTTCTGGAGGCCCGAGGGTGGTACTGGTTGCCCCCCTCAGTTACTCTCCACCTTTTGGGAGATGAAGTCTTTCATTGCCCCAGGGCTCACCAATTAGGCCAGCAGGTTCACCTGCAGCCTCTTAGATCCTGCCTCTGCCTCCCCAGTGCTGGAATTTCAGGAGCATGAGGACACATCTTATATTTTACATACGTGCTGGGGATCTGATCCGAGTTCCTCATGCTGTGTGGCAAGCTTCTGCACCATGTCCCCAGCCCTCAGTGGTTCATTCCCAGTTTATATCCTTTTCTGCATTTTAACTGGGTCATTTTCTTGTCACTGGTGTGAATTTCTTCTGCATGTTGGGTCTTGCCCTCACAGCTAATGGATGGCTTACACACAAAACCTTCCTGGTGCTGTGGTCCTTGTTATTCTGCCTATTTCCATTCCTGTGTAGAAGTGTTTTAAGTTGATGCTACCTTGGTGTGTGTGTTTTTTCTTTTGCACTTGGCTCTTTGGTCTTCTATAGGAAATCTTTACACATAATGCTTTGGAACCTTTATCTAGTGTTTTCTTGTTATAATTAATTCATGTTTAATGTCTTTTCCTCATCTCATGTTGATGTTCATTATATAATGTGAGCTGGGAGCTGGGAGCGAGAGGCCAGAGCGCGTGTGTGACGTGGTAGCTCAGGTCCGATGTCCATTTTCCCTGGGCACCATTTGTCAGAGATAATGTTATTTCTTCCATTGTGTGGTCTTGGCACCTTTACAGAGAGTCAGTTGATCTCAAAGTGTCTATATCTGGGCTCTCAACCTTCTCCCATGGGTGCCATTTCATCGTAATGACTTTATAGGAGAATCTGAAGTTCCTGGTGTAAAGCCAGCAGCCAGCAGGTGACAGGTGTGTGAGGAGATTGTCAACAGTTTGCACCACTCTGCCTGTACCATCAAGTCTGTACCATCGTGGTCTCTATGCAGGCAACACACGCTTATTGAGCTGTCTGTGCCTGGTGCAGGTGCCTATGGAGGGCTTTCTGACAGTTAATTGTAGTAATATGAGCGGCGGGCTGCTTCCTGCCACCCAGCTAGCTTTACCCGAAATAATTACACAGACACTGTACTCTTTTAAGCACTGCTTGGCCCATTTCTATCTAGCCTCTTTTAGGCTAACTCTCTCACCTTGACTAGCCCATCTCTAATAATCTGCTGTAGCCCACAAGGTGGCTTACCAGGGAGATTCTAGCCTCCGTCCATCCTGGGTCGGAACTTCATTGCATGTGCCTCAGAGAGCAGAGTTCTTGCCTCTGCCCGCAAGAGTGGAGCATCGTGTCTCTCTGAGGCCTCTGCCCCCGAGAGGAGAGCTGTCGAGTCTGACCTCACTTCCTCTTCCTCCCAGCATTCTGTTCTGTTTACTCCTCCCACCTATGTTTTAACCTATCAGGGCAAGCAGCTTCTTTATTTAATTAACCAATGACCTTCCTCCATCAGTTAATAAGTGATTATTGAGTTCTCTTTGCAACTAACAGGTTTATGGGGGTAGAGGTTCATCTTCATCGTCAACTCGATTGCATTTAGGGTCACCTAAAAGTCATCCTCACAGCCACACCCAGATGAATGTTTCCAGGAGGTTTAACTGTGAGGAAGGACTCATCCTAAGCATGGCTGGCTATGCAGAATGCAAGAGGAAGGGAAGAAGGGAGCAGAAGATGCTGCCGAGCAGGCACCCACCTCTTTCTGTTCCCTAAGGACATGATATGAGCAGCCACCTAAGGCTCGTGCTGCATTTGGCCAGCCCACTGCCACATTTTCCCTTCTGTGATGACTGTACCCCACCAAACTGTAAGCCAGAATAAACTCTCCCTTCTCGTGTTACTTCTTTTTAATGATTTATTTGTTTTTTATGTGTATGAGTGAAAGTCTACATGTGTGTCAGTGTACCACAGAGGTGCAGGGAGCACTGAGGCCAGAAGTAGGTTCCAGATCCTGTGGAACTGGGGTCACAGGTCATTGTGAACCACCATGTGGGTGCTGAGAACTGAACGGACTGCTCTGCAAGAGTGGTCTCAACCCCAGAGCCGTCTCTCCAGCCCCGTCTCAGGTCGCTTCCTGTCAGGCCACGATCTCACTGATGAGACCAACACTTACACGATGAAAATCTTTATGCTGTTAAAGGCATTTACAGACATCTCCGCATAGTTGAAGGGGTCGCGTGGAGGTCTCTTTGCTGTTAAAAGGATGTTGCTAGGCCCAGGCTTCCTACTCCCATGACTCCTTTGCACTAGAGAAATTTTTGTGCAACCCTGGGCATGTAGAACTACAAAGCAGACATACAGACAGCATACAACTTTAATTAAAGCAGTGCTTTGGTGTGCACATCATCACTTTACCATTCATTAAAGGTGAAAGCAGAGTGGCGCTCCAGCAAGATGGACACCCCATTTGCAGACAGCACCAAATCTTGGCTGCATATTGGAGCCTGCAGGCCACCAAGACTCTTCGATGTCTCTCAGAGTAGATCAATGGTTACATTTTACAGTCATCAATGCCAAGAAGGCTACTTTGCTTAAATATAGAGTTCAAAAATGACAGATGCATGTAGGGCCACATCAGAAATGGTTGAAATTCTGTCATAATCTTAAGCCAAAATTCATTAAACAACCTTTTAACTTTAAATTGAATTCAAGTCAGCAGCTCAGACATCAGTCTTTAAAGTGAAGCTTATTAACCATTCTGAAGTTGCACTAACTTGCCACATTCGTGCTAAGATTCTCGCGGCTGGCAGGCACCACGGAGGAGCCTGAGGCTAGAGGGTCATCTTTGCTTTTCCAAGCTGCAGTAACAAAATTCCTGACACCAGGCGGTTTATAAAGGCTGGGAACTTCTCTTCTCCCACTTCTGGAGTCTGGGGCCTCCATGATCAAGATGCTGTGTGTTTAGGTGTGTGAGGGCGGCAGCGGGAAGCCAGCTGAGCTCCATGCTGTGTCTTTTGCAGATGGCTTAGTCTTATTCCCAACACAGAGGCTTTGTGCTCCAGTAGCCTCAGCACCTTTACACCAACACCACCTGAACTGCAGAGGGACAACTTTAAAACTTCAATGTTAGCGGACGCTCCTCTGGACAGTCAGTTTATAGAGGAGGCTCTTGGGCACCGTTAGGAGTCCCTGGGTGTTTACGAGGGTCTCTCTCTCTCTCTCTCTCTCTCTCTCTCTCTCTCTCTCTCTCTGTTGCATAGACAGACCTATCAACAATGTCAGTCTCCCTCTGATTCCCTTCTCTACCATAATGAAGGGATGGAGGCATTCACGACGAGATGCACAGAGTTCTTTAAAATCATCTGGGTAGGGGCTGAAGAGATGGCTCTGCAGTTAAGAGCACTGACTGCTCTTCCAGAGGACCCAGGTTCGGTTCCCAGTACCCACATGGCAACTCAAAACATTTAGTAACGGCAGTTGCAGGGGATCTGATGGTCCTTCTATCCTCCAAGGCACAGCATGCATGTGGTGCACAGACATACACTCAGGCACACATACAAACACATACAATTAAATTAGGTTTGCTAAACTTCTGCTTGTTTTGGTAACGTTGCCAGAGTAAACAGGCAGGCACGACAGCTCTCGGATGGCCACCACCCAGCACACCTCAGGTGTCTATGGACGTCACCTTCCCTCATTAGTTACCTGGGGAGGAACAGAGTCCTGGGGTCAGCCCCAGACAGTTGAGAGTGACCTGGCTACAGCTCCATGTGAACACAGATCACCCCGTCTTGCTCTCTTGGGACCCCTGATCTTGAAGAGTGCTACCTGGTGTCAGGGAGGCTGGGGGCCACCTGGAGACCATGCAAGCCTGTCTAATCATAGTGTGACAACAGGTGATCTGTCCACACTGTGTCTATTTAAAAGGAACCACCCCCACTCCATCTCCTAGGTACAGCTGCCTCTCCAGGGGATTGCCTGGGGTCCATGGAGGAGGGGGCACCTTCCGTGCATATCCAGGCACAGGCACATAAAAGAGACTTTTCCTCTTGCAGATGAGTAAGACTAGACCCCCATTTCTCCTCCTCATCCCCACAATCACATAGAGCTATGAGAAAGAGCCTTCCTCCTGCCAGCCTTACCCAATCCACTCCTTCTCTCTAGAAAGAAGCTATAGCCGCGTTACTTCAGGTGCCAGTGTAGTCCTGATGGCAGCAGCTGGTGGTGGGTGCAGCTGGGAGCGGCTAAGGTTCTGGGATGGTTAGATAGGTCTAGACCTACCCTCTCTTGGCTAATTCATCTGAGTATCCTCTGTATTTCCTGCTGTCCTAGGTTCTGGAGATCATGTATGATCAAAGCAGGCAGGGTTCTCTTCTCCCTCAGAGCCCATAGCTTAGGGACACTATAGACAACACATAGGCCAGCTAGCAGGGAAGCAAATTACCAGGCGGGGGGTGTGTTGTGGTGGGCATCACCTAGTTGATGGGCCTAAGAGTAATGACTAGCTCTCTTAGCATGGTAACCCCCTCCCTTTAAGCCCTGGGAGGTGAACCAGGAGCTGAGGTATTCTGAGAAGAAACCAGCCATGCAAGAAGAATTAGAAACAGGAGGAACCGTTGGTACAATGACTAGACAGCCCTGTACTTACTCCAGAAGTGGAAGGAAGTTTCTGTGGCAGAGTGAGCAAGCAGAGGGGAGGGTAAGGAGTGTCTGGCTGGGTGCAGACTGTGTCCTCTGTAGTCCCAGGGAAGAAGAGTGGTTTTTTTTTCCCTCATGGTGATACAAGGCCATAGATGAACCTTTGAATAGAGGTGCACAAAATAATTCAAAATCATGGTTTTGCCACTGTTGGCCAGAACTTGCAAGGGTATCATCAATCACTTTTTATGTATCTTCAGTGAGATGCAATTGGCCACGTATAAACATACATTATCTGTGCAGCATTGCCACGATGAGACAGTGTGACTTCTTGCCCCATTTCCTCAATGATGTGGGAGTGTCACCTGTCTATCTGTTGCTTTCATTGGTTAATTAATAAAGAAACTGCTTGGCCTTTGATAGGCCAGCCCTTAGGTGGGTGGAGTAGACAGAACAGAATTTTGGGAGAAAGAAAGCCGAGTCAGGCAGTTGCCACGCCTCTCCTTTCCAAGATGGACACAGGTTAAGATCTTCCTGGTAAACTACCACCTCGTGCTGCTACACAGATTCTTAGAAATGGGTTAATCAAGATGTGAGAATTAGCCCGTAAGAGACTAGAGCTAGTGGGCCAAGCAGTGTTTAAAAGAATACAGTTTCCTTGTAATCATTTCGGGTAAAGCTAGCCATGCAGGAGCTGGGTGGCGGGACGCAGCCCCGCCCCTCCAGTACATGCAAAGGGTATCTTCAATCACTTTTTATGTATCTTCAGTGAGATGCAATTGGCCACATATAAACAAACATTCATCATCTGTGCAACATTGCCATGATGAGACAGTGTGACTTCTTGCCCCATTTCCTGTGACCCCTGTGATGTTGCTTACCTCTGGCTTCCTCCTGACGCCTGTACCTCATGCCCAGGAATCTGTCAATCTTCTGTGACTAGGGGTTTGTCTATATCTTCTAGCATTTATACACGTACAACCAATATGTATGTGCGGAGGGTCAGAGATGGGAAGAAAGCATAATGATATTGTGTATGAAAACACCATGGTGAGCCCAGAGCTGTGCACTGACCTAAAACAGACTCAAAAAGTTCTCTCAAGGCATAAAATATTCCCCCATTTTCTTCTCTAAGAGCTGTAGTATTTTGGCTTGGGCAGGGTGGGAGTTGGGGAGATACTGTATCTGAATTCTTTGTGTGGTCAGAAGCAATCTTCCTTATATAGACCTGGAAGAGGTGATATCCGTCTCTGTAGTCAGCATTTTCATGTCAGGGTTCTGTCTGTGTAAGGATTGCTCCAGGCCTCCCAGTCTACGGAGCTGGTGACTTAGTCACGTTCAGGCCATTTCACCTTCTTAATTAACTACTGCCCCGTGGGGAGTCTCGATCTCTGGGTCACATCTACCCACCGAATTCTTCTCCTTGGGTGGATGGGGCTCTAGATTATCCTTGGCCTAGGGAAGAAGTGGTGCTTCTGTCTGGCTTCTTCACTCATTTCTCCTCACACATGGGGTTGTAGGAGGAACCCACAGCCCCGTAACCCCTGCTGAATGAGTAATTAGTCTCTAGTCTTTGTTCAGCTGCACCAGCTGCTGCTGGGTGCCTGGGAGGCATTCAGTTCATGCAGGCCCAGCCCTGGCAGCTGCTGGGTGGGAGCCTTTGTGTGCTTGCCCTTCTGTTTCTTTGGGGGATTACATAGTAGAGTGTCTGGGTCACAGGAAGAGACGGACAGAGGCTGGGAAGATGGCTTGGTGGGTAGAGGGCTTGCTTGCCCTTCACACTGGAGGACCCGAGTTATGATCCTAGCATTAATGTTAAAACAAAAAACACCTGGGTCTACGTGGCAGCATGTCCCTTTAATCTCTGGGAATACAGAGGCAGGAGAATCCCTGGGTCCGGTGGGCCAAACTGTCTATCTAGACCATTCAGTGAGCTCCAGGTTCAGTGAGAGACCCTGTCTCAAAATATAAGATGGAGATTGAGAAAAACACTTGTTTGATCTCTGACATCCATATATGCAGAGGACGTAGCTCAGACCCATGAAGGCTCCATGATGCTGCTTCAGTCTCTGAGCGCCTATGAGCCCTGCTCAGGCAGAACTTGTAAAAGTGGCCAACCAATGACTAGTCTATTTTGAGGCCCTCTCCACAAGGGGAAGCCCATGCTGGACACTGCCAGGGTGACTAGGAACTGGAGGCTGGACATCTCTGGATATCACAGAGACCTAGTATAGGGGAAAAAAATCAATAAAATGATTCCTAATTGCTGTAGGCATAGATCGGTGCCTAGCCCAGTCATCATCAGAGAGACTGCTGTTGGCCACTCATGGGAGTAGATGAAGAGACCTACAGCCAAACCTTAGGTGGAGAGAGATCCCAAACTGGAGATCTTCATCAGGTCCCTTGGAGCTCAGAAAAGCCCATGGAGGAAGGGGAGGAAGAATTGTAGGGCCAGAGGGGTCAACGACACCAGGAGAACACAACTTACAGAACCATCCAAAAGTTACTCTTATTTCATCGATGCATCCTGAGCCACTGGGATTGTTCAGCTGAACTTTGGTAATCTATATGGCTCTAGAAATTATGTTTTTAGCTACCTTTCTATTACTGTGATAAAACACCATAACTGAAAACAAGTTGGGGAGGACGGGGTTTCCTATATCTTACAGATTAGAGCCCGTCATCCAGGAAAGCCAGGACAGGAACTCAGGGCAGGAGCTGAAACAGAGGACATGCATGATGGGCATGATGGAACACTACTGACTGCTTGCTCCTCATCACGTGCTCAGCCTGCCTTCTTCTAGCACCCAGGACTACCAGCCCAGGGATGGCACTGCTCGCACTGGTATGGGGCCTCCCACATCAAACATCCAGCAAGAAAATGCCCTATAGACGCTCGTCCTTCAGGGAGACTTTTTCTCAATTAAGATCTCTTCTTCCCAGATGACCCTGGGAAGTGAACATAAAAGTTTACATAAACACTAGCTAGCGCGAGTTTATGTCAATTTACTAGCATAAAGCCACTGAAGGTGTCCTCCTGTGTCTTTGAATCTATGCAAACTTGGATGATATGTGATCTATAATGTCCAACTCCCTGCCCTTCTGCTTCTCCTTCCTCCTCCCTTTGGATCAGTGGGGCTAGAGTTTTGCCCGTTGTTTCATTGATTGACTTTTTCATTTCAGAGGATTTATTTTTAGTTTCCGCTCTGTACTTCTGTATCGCGTTATGCCCATCTCCATGGTTTGCCTTGTTCTTTTTCCAGGTTACTGAGGCATACTCTAAGGCTAATTGTTTTAATAAGGGCACTCAATGCCCTAAGCATCCCCTTAGCATCATTCTGGCATATTCCATTTGCTTCAGTATCCTCTGTGTTTCTGTTGTAAGTTCTTCTTGGAACTTTGGCTTTCTCGGAAGTTAAATATATATTTTAATTTTGTCTGGTTACTTTTGAAGAGATCTTTTTTTGTTATTGATTTCCAATTTTGTTCCACTCTAGTCAGAGGCCATGTTTTTATATGAATTGCGGTCTTTGAAATGTATCGACTTGTTTCATGGCCCAGAGCAGGGTATGTGTCCTGGTACGGGATGGGGCCCGCGTCCTTGGAGGGAATACATGCTCTCTGACTATCTGCACGTAGATCTTGTGTCAGCCTGTGGTGCTGGAGGGTGTATACAAGTCTGCCTTACTGCCCGGGTTTCTGTTGACTGCTTAGGTGAGTGGCGTAGGAGAGAGCTCTGAGATCCCGGCTGCGGCAGTGCCCTCCCTGCCTGTTTTCTCTGGCTTTCCCTTACAGATTCGGGAGCTCTGAAGAAAGGCCCACCATGTTTAGGTTCCTTGTGACCTACATGCAAAGTGGCCTCTTTTTGACAATGGAGCCACCCTTCCTGCTGACAAAGGTGTTTGCTCTGAAATGCTCCCTGCCCACAAATGTCCTTCTTCAGCTTCTCTGACCAGGATGAGACTAGGGGCACCCTGCCCTCCTCTTTTGCCCTCCTTTTGTGTTTTGTGGCAGCAGAGACTTTTGTCCTGCTTTTCACTCATGTTCCTTTCTATATTGCGTGTTCAGAATATTTACAGGAATATGCTTGGTTATCACATCCAAATTCACTGTTGGGTATGTACTCCCTTTTAAAAATAGTTTATGTGTAGGTGTGTCTACGTGTATGCTTGTGCACCACATGTATGAAGCCCAAGGAGGTCAGATTCCCTAGAACTGGAGTTACAGGTGGTTATGAGCCTCGATGAGGGTGCTGGGAATCAAACCTGGATCCTCTGCAAGAGCAGCCAGGTTTTAATGCTGAACCATCTCCCAGCCTTGTTTGTGTTTGAAGCCCGTACTTGTCTAGCACAGCTGACCTCAAAGGGACTCCATACTGAGGATGACTTTGGACTTGGGTTTCCCCCACTTCTGCTTCTCTGGCGCTGGGGTAACAGGTAACACTTTGCCTGACTCTTACACGGTGCTGGGGATTGAACTGTGGGCTTCATGTTTGCCCACTGAGCCATATCCTGAAGTCTGTTTATGCCGCCTTCATTTTGGGGCAGTCACCTTTTATCTTTCTTCTCCACTGCTCTGATTGATGAACTCTGTTTTCTTGGGCTGGAGGAACGGCTCAGCAGCTAGGAACATATTCTGCCCTTTCAAAGGATCTGAGTTCAGTTTCCAGCAACTGTGTTGGGCAGCTCACAACTGCCTTTAGCTCAAGCTCCAGGGGATCCAGCATCTTCTGGCCTTCAGAGAGACCTATACACACATGCAAATGCACATCATTAAATAATAATTTTTAAAAGCCAGTTTTCTTTAAAGAAAATTAAGTAAGAATACATCTGCACATGGCAGGTGCCAGCCCCATACTCCTCTTTCCTTGTTTGGATTTCAGGTTTCCATCTGAAGTCAGTTCTTTCCCTACTGCCTAAAGAACTTCTTTTAGTCATTGATTATTGCCGCTTTCTAATTCCTGAAACAGTGTTTGCCTTTATCCTGAGAGGTATTTTTGGCATGCGTTGAGCTGGAATTGCCTGAGTTGTCTCCAGTGAGTGTCTTCTCAGTGTGTCACTTCTGGGTGGCTGTGGCTCCCTTCCTTACGCTGCGGCGTGCCTGTCTCTCAAGGCCATTGAGGTGTCCTCACTGTCGGGGACAGTGATGACAGGCTCCACACATTTCCTTTGTGCGGCTGGAGCTTGGCCGAGCCCTTCCCGCTTTTCTGTAGGTGTGGGGAGTTTCGGTTGGCTGACACACATCGTGAATCTATTTCTTGGTTGTCGGATGCTCTTCCAGTCCTATAAATATCTGCTGAGTTTTATTCTGGGAAGCAGCTCGGTTACTTGGAAACGGCCTCACGCATCCTGGTGTGGCTTTTACAATTTCTTAGACAGAAGCTTCACTAAGCTCCCTTCAGCTGATCACTGCACGTTCCGAAGACCAGGACCATCTTGTATACCTTTCCCGGCTTCTGAACAATCACAGCACGTTCCAGCATGACTGGTGGGCATGGGGCACAGCCATAGGTCTCCCAATGTCCTTAGGCACCAGGTAGGGCCTCCATGGCCCTCACTCATAGGCAGATGCCAGCCCAAGGTGTAAGGGATTCTGCACATCCTGGGGCTATTGCTCAGCTTTTCAGCTGTGGGTCCCACAAACACCAGCTGTGGGTCCCTTGGGCTCTTTGCTTCATCTTCTCACCTCTGACAATTTCTGAGGCTCTTCCTGGGCCCTGGTAAGCCGCAGTCCAGAATCCATCCCAAGGCATCTGCTAAACTCCTAGCGAGTGCCTCGTTCAATGCTCACCTCTCCAGCTTCCCCTCCATGGATGCTTCTTTTCAGAATCTGGTGTTTACTATGCTTTGTTTTGGGGGTAAAAGGAGACCCCAGCCCATACAGATTCAAACGGAGCAGAACAAGCAAGCAAAGCCCCCATCCCTGCTGGGCTCGCTCGATACAAGGCTCTCTACTGAGGCAACATGCTTCAGGCTCTTTAGATAGCACAGAAAGCTCTGTGGGGAGGGGGTACGGCCGAGCACACCTGCTGCATCTGAGTGCACTTGAGGCCGCTGCACCTGCTCTCGCCCTGTGTCTTTCCCTCCCTGTCATTGTCTATAGGTGCTGGGGGGGAGGGAGACAGGTGCACAACAAGAGGCACACGAGGACCCGTGGTGTCAAGGTGAGGAGGGTGGGTGTGGGGCAGCCCTGGGTTTCCCTTTTGGCCTGTCACTCATTTCTCTGTGCTCTGGCAGGGGGCCAACTGCTCACTTCTGTGCCAAGGGGGACGTGCCTTTTATACACGCGGGTACAGGTGCAGGCACGGGTGTAGAAGCCGATGTGGCAGGCTTGAATGATAGGATGAAGTCAGGTCTGGATATGGAAATACTGAGCCCTCCACAGTTAGTGCTTAGCATCCAGGGGCCAGGGGAAGGCGTGGAGAAATTGAGGGGGTAGACAGGGAAAGGTCTGGGTCCTGAGCAGACCTGTGTGAACAAGTGTGTGTGTGTGTGTGTGTGTGTGTGTGTGTGTGAAATCAACAGATTGATATATGACACTTTTACATCATGTGTGTGTGTGTGTGTGTTTGTGTGTGTGTGTGAAATCAACAGATTGATATATGACACTTTTACATCGTGTGTGTGTGTGTGTCTGTGTGTGTCTGTGTGTGTGTGTATACGGAGTGGCTGGGGCGACACAGGGTTGGGAGGGCACTGGCTGCTTCAGTGGCCTTGGAAGGACAGAGCAGGTAGCAGTTGAGGGTTTCTGTGTTCCTGTGACATCAGCGTGGTAGAAACAGAGACTGTAACCCATCATCTCCCCTCTGGTGTGGCTCCTAGACGCTAAGGAGGCTGGGACTTGGGGAGTGTGCAGCAGGCATGGGGAGCAAGCGGAAGGCCAGGTGTGGCCCTGTGCAGCATCCACAGAGAGCAGAAGGCCAGGTGCGGCCCTGTGCAGTCAGCTGCTGGATGGGCCACTCTGGTACCCAGGAAGGAACCAGCACCCCTTCTTCCTTCTCAACACCCTGACTTTCAGCCCACATTTCTTGAATAAATATGTCTGTAGGGATGAAATATTTAGGTCGATCCCCAGAATTTTAAAAAAGCCAGTTCTGGAAATCTGTGAATGAAGCCAGGTTTCCTTGTTTTATGGAGGAAAAATTTTCCCCAGCATCTTTTTCAAAACCGCTCAGACACATTCTCCTTAGGCCAGGAAACCATATTTATGCCAGAACAAACTCACAGTAAAGAAAACCAAAATGAGTGAGTAAAATGATTCTTGCCTTGCTTTAATCCTCAATTTGCAATGAAATTATGAATATTTACGAAATTGACTCCATGTTCATGTATCTCCATTATAATGCATTTCTCGTTTTCCTTGTTGATGTTATAAACATTTTCTGTTGCAGTAACATGCTGTCTTAGGGTTTCTATTACTGCGATGAAAGACCAGAAGGCAAGTTGGGAGGAAAGGGTTTGTTTGATTTACACTTCCACATCACTGTTCATCACTGAAGGAAGTCAGGACAGGAACTCAAACAGGGCAGGATCCTGGAGGCAGGAGCTGATGCAGAGGCCATGGAGGGGGCTGTTTACTGACTTGCTCCTCATGGCTTGCTTAGCCTGCTTTCTTATAGACCCCAGTACCACCAGCCCAGGGATGGCACCACCCACAATGTTCTGGGCCTTCCCCCATTGATCACTAATTAAGAAAGTGCCCTACAAGCTTGCCTGAAGACCTGTCTTATGGAGGCATTTTCTCTCTGATGTGCTTGTTTTGTGTGTCTGTGGGGGCTGGCTCTGTCTCAGGCTGTTTCTTTCTTTTTTCTTCAGTGATGTTATGGTGTGTATGCACATGTAAGATGCAACTCAGCCAGGCAGACCCAAGACCAGCCTGGTGATTCGTTCACGGGCAGGATTCTTCACTGACTGCCTCTGGTGTCCTCGTCTCTCTGGGGAAAGTGGCTGCCATTGAACCAAAGTCTAGTGGAGGAGACAGATGACGGGCAGTTAACAAATGTCAGTCAAAGGAAGTAAGACAGGAGGCTGGGGTCATGGCGGAGACTCTGATCCAGTGGAGCCCCACGTCCAGGAAGAGGTCATCTATAAGCACCATCAGCAGGGCAGTGGGGAGGCAGAGGAGCTTCTGGGTTAGACAGGAAGGTGCTGGGTGAGAAGGCAGTACTACTCAGGGTTGGCGTCACAGCCATGGCAGGTAGAGTTACTCTGTAATTCATGGCCCGGGTGCAAATGGCTTCGAAAGGCAATGTGGACCATGACCGTTCAAGTGCTTAGTCCTGGATGATCCCTACTGTGGAGCATGGGACCCCTGCATGGGGGCCTAATAGCCCACCGCGTGGCATCGTGCACCCCTACCCTGCCCACTGAGCCCCTCGAAAGCGGCACAGTGTAGCATGTGTAGGACTCGCACTTTCAGCTCCTGGTCCCCGGCCCACGCTCCTGACAGCATCCCATGAAGGCCATATGAAGCCGGTCCACTAAGATATTTTCTCATCCCGGTGGGCCTCACAGGAACTTTGCCAAGGAAATGCAAGAAGGAGCTGCTGGCGGTGAAGCTGAGGAACCGGCCGAGCAAGCAGGAGCTAGAGGACCGGAACATCTTCCCCAGGAGGACCGATGAGGAGAGGCAGGAGATCCGACAACAGATAGAAATGAAGCTCTCCAAGTAAGTGCCACGTGCAGACCCATGCAGAGGCCTCCAGGCCCCCGCTGGGCAGGGCGCGCAGACGGGTGAAGGGTCCGCGCAGGTCGTTCAGCCCTTGACGCTGCACGGGATAGATAGCTGTCTGTTGGGGTTGCCTGTGTGCCTGTGGCTCAGCAGCATCCCTGGCCTCTGCCTGCCATGTTCGAAGTTTTCTCAGTATCACCAACTTTCCCCACGGTGAGCCAGTGGTCTGTGTGAGTCCGGGGAGATGTGTGGAAGGAGGGAGGGCCTGGACCAAATGGCGGAGGACATGGTTTCTGCGGCACGGCTGGCTACAGACTGCCCCTCAGAGCTTCCACCCAATCATCCTTCTCTAAGAACACAGGTCCTACTTTGCTAGATCTTCCGAGTCTGTTGGGAGAAGCTGTGCTGACATGAATGTCTAAATACAGTGTCACACTTTGGGGGTCAGAATGTGCACCTCAATCTATGTGCTACAGGATGAAGGATGCACTAACAGTTCCTATAGTCAGTCACCATTGGGGCCAGGCTCCTCTCCTCTTGCCTCTAAGTCCTCTCTGTGGCCCACAAGAACAAGCGATGTCCAACAGTCTCTGAAGGCCACCAGGTGATGGTTGCTCAGCAACCAGATGATCACTCACCCTGAGTGAAGACAGACTGTGCTGTGGTCCAGGCCAGAGGGGAACTGCCTGGCGGCCTTGGACTACAGAAGGCGGGGCTTCAGAGTATTCATAGAGGGTGGGGCTGTGGAGGGCGGGGCTGTGGAGGGTGGAGCTGTGGAGGGTGGAGCTGTGGAGGGCGGGGCTGTGGATCACCCGCCACCTGCGGATAGCAGTGCTGCCCAGAACCTCAGGATGGGGGCTGTGAGCTGTGGGAGTTGGGCTACTGGAGAAGCTGCAAGCAGCTTAGCTGCAAAGGGTGGGTCTGGAAGCTGTGGAGCTACTCCGTTTGGGAATTTCTAGGACCGGGATTCCCCTTGGTTCACAGAACCAGGAACTAATTTTAGACTCTGGGATCGAGTGTAGTAGCTCCTCTGATGCTTGTCACCACGTCTGAGAACAGAAAAGCATCCCAGAATTAGATTCAGAGAGCAGGAGGCGGTGAGTCTCCCCTGGAAGTTAGAGGTGGCCTCTGGTGCCCCCATATCTTCCTGTAGGAGCGGTTTAATTAGCCCTCTGCCCGTGTGCCATCTTGGGACCTTCCACATTCTACTGCTGAATAATTCAGCCTCCGGTTGCCATAGCAACACATCATCTGTGGTATTCCCAGGAGTGCTGGGGTTTCCTTGGTGGGTTTTTTTTTTTCTATTTCCAAATCTTAAAATTTTAATCTTCTGTGTGCTGTGGGGCTTCTCTGAATGAAGGGATCCTTGTCTTCCATGCATGCCCACCCAGCATGCCTAGTCTGGGTCCCACTATGAAGTTGTAGTCCCCTCTATGGGGTGAGAATCTGTGATGATGCCCATCCCTTCCTGCAGGGTTGCTGAGCTTGCCTTTCACATGTATGTGGGTGAGCGGGTGAAGTCCTGGCTTGGCATGGACAAAGGCGTCCTGGGAATCACATGCAAAGGCCTGTGTGCACCCCTGGTGTGCTGTCCACACACTCTCAAGAGCATTAAATACAAAGACACCACTGACAGGGACCCATAGTGTAGCTTGGGTTGGCCTTGAACTCCAGACCCTCCTGTCTCAGTCTCCCCAGCACTGGAGTCACAAGCGTGTGCTGGCTGTCACTCTCAAGTACTGACCACATGCTGCAAGTTGGGTTTATCCACTCCTGTCTCAGCCATCCTTGTAGCTACACAGTGATGGAGAGAGGTCCTCACTTCTTGTTTCTCACGCTTTGGGGAGCGGTTGCAGTTTCCTGCCAGGGTGCTGTGGGAGGAAAAGGAGGGGTACTAATCGGACAGTCCCAGAGTGCCTAGCCAGCCCCCCGTGAAACCTTCCAGACAGTAAGGCATCAAAGGGTGCTCTAGCTTGGTCATCACTTGGCGCTGTCTCCTATGGGCTTGGGCTTCATGTGGGGTGTGCTGGGAGTCCTGACCAGATGTCTGCACCCATAGAGGGCAGAAGAAGGAATGCAAAGTCATGTCATCCCCTCCCCGCACATAGGTTAGAGATACCTATTGTAAAAATATTCAGGAATGAGCTTGGCCTCAGGAAGTTGGGTCTAGATGGCAGTGCCCCATCACAGCTGTGGTCAAGGGCTCCCCCCACTTTATAAAGTGGAGACAGTGGGGCCGGTAGCTTTTTAAAGATTCCGGGTCACTCCAAAGGAACAAGATCACATTCCTGGCAGGAGGCACTGGCTGAGAATGGCTACTGCCAAGGCCAGGCATCCTCAGGGGTTGCTTGTCATAGGCACAAGCTCTAGAAGCCACCAGCAGGCCTCCTGGTCTGAATAAATGGGGTCACAGGTGCTAGCTGCCCATGCGGCCTTAGAGCCTCGCTGTGGAGCAGATGACAGCCTTGTGCCTAGAGTTAGTTGATGGCTTGTTTGGGCCAAGGCTCTGGACAGGCGCCTCTTGAGTGATGCATTGCGTGGCTTCTTCTTCAGGCTCCCTGGGGGAGGCCTTTGTTCCAGGGCTGAGTGAGAGGCTGATTAAGCTCAATAGTCTCCTCCAGGGGTTGGCACTTAGCACATTAGCACAGCGGTTAAATGATCCCAGCTTCTCTGTACACTGTGTTCTGCCACAACCAGAACAGACTGCTACCACTGGGCCCACAGAGAATGCAGGGTCTCAAGGCAAACAGCGCCAGGCAAGCGGGCAACACCAGTCAGTCTCTTCTCCCGCGCTTGTCTGCCTTGAACTCTGCAACGTTTTAGGAGGTTGCATGATGCTCCACATGTTCTTCTGAGGCTGCAGAGGTCACGCGTGGTGCGAACTCTTGTCTGTGGACACAGGTCTTTGGGAATATATAATCTTCTAGACTTAATAGGAAGAACACCTGCTGCTTCTAGTTGCTCAAAAGCCAGTCCTGTCTGGAGTGTGCGCATCCACCGCATAGGCAGAGGTCACACTGTTAACAAACTTCAGAGTGTCTTTGCTTCCAGTCTCTCTTCTGCCCTGGCTTTGAATGTGTATGAGCCTGGTTCACCATGGGCACTTTAAATCCACTCCTGTGAGCATCAGCCTCGGAGGCCGTCATGGTCATAAGGGAGCTGCTGCTCCAGTCCTTCTTGCTTGTTTGGAGCTGTGCACTCACAATCCTCTTGGAGGCTTGCCCAAGTGTCTTGGGGTGGCTTCTCTGCATAACTCCAATCCATTTTCACATGAGGAAAATGGACATACCACCAAGCCACAGGCAACAGGTAACTTGAGCATAACCCCGGCCAGTTGTGTTAGCAAGCATAAACTCAACT
>NC_022033.1:3516757-3523042 GCF_000317375.1 Microtus ochrogaster | reverse complement strand
GTGCTATCCCCTTTGTGTGGGGTGTGTGCCGAACCTTCCAGCCACTCAAATTTTCCCAGGGCCAGCCCAGTGCTGTCTCCGGAATTACGTGACAGGGAACATTGGTGGACAGTTGTCCCTCTGATGCTTTCCGGTTCTCATGTCTGGTTCTCAGAGGAGGTTTGTGACGTGCAGATCTCCAGAATCTTCTTCCATCTCCTAAGTGGGCAGCGGGGGTGGGGGAGGGAGGAGAGAAAGAGAGAGACAGGGACAGTGTGTCTCTGCGAGTGTACACACACGAGGAGCACATGCCGCGGTCTAAGCATGGTGTCTGAGGACAAGCTCAGGTGTCATTCCCACCTCGTTCAACTTAGGGTCTCCTGTTGCTGACGGCCACTCACACCAGGCTACCTGGCCTTGAGCTTTCTGTGATTCTCCCGTCTCACTCAAGTGCTGGAATTACTGATGTGTACCACGTCTGGCTTTGTGTTGGTTCTGAGGACTCGGAGCGCGCTTTGCCCATCGAGCCATCTCCCCAGGGTCTGTGCCATAACAGCCCTGCCCCCCAGTGTCTCTGCTACCTTATGTTATGTTGTGACGTTGCTAAGACTCCCTGGCGTCTCTGGGTGTCCTCTGAGTGCTTTCAGCACCAAAGCACACTGCTTCTGCTTAGCCTGTTGCTATTTTAGGGAGGATGTACATTTTATAATTAATTGAGTTAACCTCTATTGCTTGGCCCACCACGAAGCTCAGAGCAAAGTGCACAGCGGCCCGTGACAACGTGTGTGTCACGTGAAGTGTGTGCTGTGTTTAAGCTCCTCTTACAGGCTCTTTTTGCTTCGGTTTATTGTTATGGACATAGTTTTATGTACAGTTTCAAAGTCCTTTTTGGGCTTTAAATTTTTCAATAGCAACAGCTACTTTTGGTGAGGGCTGTGTCTGTGTTCTGGACACTCCGCTGTCCGGTCTCCTCTAGGCCAAGCTAGGCCAAGGTTTCCCTCTTACAGCCCCGCCCCAGGTGTCCATTGGCAACAGTGACGTAGCATCTTTGGATTGGATGGAAATGTGAGCACGCTTTCTCTCCCAGCATGGGGAGACTGTTGGCTTCAAGAACCTCACAGTTCAGATAAGGCAACAATAATGGTTAGGGGGACACAGCTAAGGCTGTGTTTTTTTTAGGGATTGTTTGTATAAAAAAATGTTTTAAAATGGTAATGCCAAGCGTTAAGAATATTTAAAGCAAGCAAGCAAGCAAGCAAGCAAGCAAGCAAGCAAGCAAGCAAAAAAAGCCAGTCATGTTTAAAAGGGGGAAAAGTAAGAAAAAAAGGAAGAGTCAGACACAAATGGGAACTAACTAAGGTGAGCCCCGCGAGATCATGGATGGGGGGGGGGGTCCTAGAGGCACGCGTGGAGTGTGGAGCAGGCACCCTGGGGGCAGTGCACACAAACATGACAGAACAAGGAAGGGATCCCTCCTCTCCACTTTACAGGCCACTTACATAACGCATCTTTAAATGTGCTGTAGAGCAGTGCTGTGTGAGCATGGACATTGGAATAGGGGAATAAATAACAGTGCCCAGCCCAGCCAGGCTGTCGACCTCCCTGGCTCGCCACTGCATGGCAGTCTGCCAGTGGTGTGAAGAGCCGGGGCAGTCTGTGCTAACACATGAACTCACCTGCATCCCAGAAGCTGAGAACAGATGGGCAGGAGAGGGTGTGGGGGGAGAGGTGGCCACGGTATCTCTGAGCCGTCCTGGGTTCTTGACTTAGAGATTTCTTTTGGGAGATGTATTCCCACAGCAGGTCCGTATGATTGACAGCGTCTTGTCTCTGAGCCGGGGCAACCAGTGTAAACAGGAGTGGTAGGGAACCCAAAACCCAGGCTTGAAGAAAGAAGGGTCTTTGAGTCAGGTTGCCCTGGGACCCTCTGGGGCCCCTTTCTCACTGCAGCATGGACACCATCCACACCTGTTCCCACACTGCATCTTTGCAAGTGACATATTTATCATACATGCATAGTATGTGCAACCCAGGCACGCACTGGCTCCTCGTTTGTCCTGTCCACTGCCCCTGCTTCAGCTCAATGTCCTATGGGAATAACACATTGTTGGAAGGTGGCTCACCCCTGACAACTGTCCTCATGCTCTGTGAAGAGGACACAGTGTGACAGTCAGGCTCGGGGCTTTCACCTCAGTGCACATTAAGATCTAGCAAGAGAACATGCTGGAGACAGCCTCCCCCGGGCATTTGTGATATGACACACTGTCTGTACTAGGCCAGCAGGACATGATCTGGGTCCTGCCAGGATCTCGGTGCTGCTGGTGCTTGGTAGCTGAGCCTGGGTCCACAGCAGTCTTATTACCGGCTGGCATGGTGCCAGTAGCTTTAGCTCTGACCACAGCCCCGTGTGGAGAGTGCCTTTTATATTCCATAGAGGAAGAAAGGATGCAGTGGTCATGTCCACAGCATCTCGGGAAGATCTCTGACCCCGGTGCCGATGCTGCAACTTCAGGAGATCTGCATGCACCTACATTCAGTCAGTTGATGATGTCCTGTGTCTAAAATGCATAATCGGATACAGGCTATATTAATAAGATAGGTAACATCATATCCCTATACCCTAGTTGGTCTACCAGTGTCTGCAAGTCTGGGACTCCACTCTCAGGGCAGCGTGGTGTGGGACATCATACCTGTGCCCTTAATAATGTCGCAGCATCCCACAGCCTCTCACTGAGAAATGAGTGCAAGTCACAGGTGACAATCCTGCAATAGCACCTCACCTAGCCACCAACTACTGCATGACCCCCTAACAGTGTTGTCCTCCGTCTGGAGGTCGGCACCCTCAGTGGACCCATAGCTTACAGGGGCTCCAAGTACACACATGCTGCTTCTGGTCAGCTTATAGTCACTGCCCCAGAAAATATCTTTTTTTAACTGGAGTTACAAACAGTCGTGAGTTGTCATGTTGATTTGTCCTGGAAGCCATGTGGGTGCTGGGAATTGAACCCAGGTCCTCTGGAAGAGTAGCCAGTACTCTTCACTGCCAAGCCTTCTCTCTCACCCCAGAGAGATGTTTTTTGACTGCCTCCCTCCCTGTGCACCCCAGTTGACATGACTCTGCTCTCTCTCTCTCCATCACCTTGTTCCAGCTCCCTGTAATGCCCTCAGTCTGGGCGTGCTAGCTGGATTCTGCTCTCTCTGTCTTCTGCTGGGGACTTGGCGCTGGCACACCATTGTATAACAAGAAGCTTGACTGGTTACTCAAAGGGTCCTAACAGACATGCTCCTGGGAGGTGTGTGTGTGTGTGTGTGTGTGTGTATCCGTATCCGTGTATCCGTACTGCCGTGAGGAGGGAGGTAGCAGAGTCCAGGATGCATGTGAAGTGGGGCTGTGAGGGATTGCCATGTGACATTTCCTGGGAAGACAAACACCAATTTACTCCAGGTATGGCACAGATGACAGGCCAAAGAAATTGTTGCACCCAAGTCTAATTTAGTGAGTGAGTTAGCTGGGGTTACTTACAAGAACATGAGGCAGCCACGTTGCTGAAAACCTAAGCAATGTCAGCTAGGCCTGGAATGTCCCGATCTCTGCAGCCATAATGTGGCCTGAACCAGATGAGAATGTAAGAAAAGACGACAAGGTTGGGGGGCGTTACCTAGGGGACAGGAAAACTTAGGCCTTTGTGGGGGCGCCGGCATTTGACATAGCTGGGAGCTCTCGCCAAGTGAAATGAAGCTATGCGGGCGCTGAATCAGAGATGGGGCACTCCAGGCCTGTCTGACACTGCTTAGATTTCTCATTTCCTCTCCAGCATCTATTCTGGCCTAGCGTCATTACTTTGATGATGGGCAGTGGGTACTGGGTGCTGGCTGCTCACGCTCCTGCAGGGACCAGAACCGGCTCCAAGGTGGTCAGGATAATAAATTGTCTATCTCTTAGAAACCATACATCTGGCTGCCTTTCAAAATTCAGTCCCAGGAAAGGCATACTGATTTGTCCTAGAAGCCTGCAGGATCCTATCAGGAGTTTTTCCTGAGAAAGCAGAGAGATCAGGTTTGCCATGTGAGGAGCCATGTGCTTCTGTTTGGATAATCCAGGGCGGGATGGGCGGCTGAGATGTCCTTCAGTGATGGAAGTAGGAGTGGGGGCCGTTCTCTGGGATCCAATGCCCCGGCTCACAAGCCTGACCTGCTGCTGTGCCAGGGAGTCCTTAGGGTCCTTGTTACTGCTCCGGCTTTAGCAGGGAAGGCAAAATGTCCCAGCATGGACCACAGCACATGGCAGGAGGTGTTTGGAGGCGACCTGCCTGTAAGTCCAGGATGGAGTGAACCCAGGTGAGGTCCTTTAACTTGGTGGAGCTTCGCAGGCCCCAGGTTGCTATTGGGACTGAATTTAACAAGGCCCTGCTCTCCTGGGCCTTGGGACTTAAACCTGTGTGTGTGACGCTGTGGTCATACTAGGCATTGCTCTCACGCCGGCACTGATTGAAGCCACGTGTACTTCCTGATTTCAGTCAGGTGTAAATGTTATCATTCAGTGGTCATAGCCAAGAAAGTGGAGGCTCAGAGAGACAAGGGAAGGTGTGTGGTGTCTCACAGCTAGCATGCAGTGTGGCTGAGGCTTGGCCCACATTGACTCCTGCCTGGAATAGTTGGAGATAGGAAACCAGGACTGGCGTGATTATTCCAAAGTCATCAAGAACCGGGTCTTCTCTTTCCTCATGGTAGCTCTCTTCCTTCTGGAGCTTGATGCTTCATGGCCCAAGATGGCTACAAAAATGCTGGCAATTGCATTCCAGCCCTGAAGGACCCCTTGTGCCAGCTGAGCAGCTCTTCACTGGGCCTCCCCACTGACCTTTGCCTCACAACACGGGGTCAGAATCTCTTTCCCCATCTGTACTTAGCGGGAAGGAGACTACCCGAGGAAGATCAATGGTACGAAATGACCTAGAAAGAGAGGCTGGGTAGGAAGCTAAAGATTTCTTCTCCTGTACGTTCTCAACTTCACAATGGGCGCAGGCGGGAGGAGGCAAGGAAGAAGGGAAGATGGATAGGCAGGTGAGAGACTGGGAAACACCATATCCTGTAGCGAGAAGATGTTTTACATAGCTGGTTCTCGGAGGCCTGTGTGGTTAAATGTTCACCGGGATCTTCGTGTGCTGCCCAGGATGTGGGCATCTGGGAGAAGTCGGGGAGGGAAAGAGATAAGGGACCTCTGAAGACCCTGTATTAGGAGTCAGAGAAAAAGGTGAGAATGTTAGGATTCAGGCCATATGCTGGCCTGCCCGTCATCTGGCAGGATGACCCAGGCAGTCCCTTGGCCAGCCCAGGGTCCTAGTCTATACGCAGGTACAAAGGTCCCTTTAAGAGACAAGCCTTGCCCACTCCCACTTTCTTTCCTTGGTCTTCTGAAGAGGCAAGCAGGTTTTTTCCTCTCTCTCCCCCCTCTCTTTCCTCCCCTTTACCCTTCTCTCAATAAATTCTACATTGAGCTCTGTCTGCTGGCTGGCGTCTTTGTCTTTCACCTGCCATGGGACCCACTAAAGGTCCCACCCTGCTCTGTAATCATAGCACCCTGGACAACTGGACCGGTGGTGCCTCTTCTTCTTTGAGAACCCCTCCCTCATTACCACTGCAATTCGGTTTAGCAACAGAGACTTCCTGACTGCCCTTGTGTGTTCCTCTCTGCTGCATATGGCTGCAGGGCAGAGCCCCTTCTCCCAGCCTTGGAGATCTATCTTAGGACATGAAATCACATAGGCCTGCCCCTGCTTCAGATCCTTTACCCAGCCACACATCCAGAAGTGTTTGAGATGGGAGCTCCTGTGGGAACAGGCTTGAGGCATCTTCCACAAGAGGACCGAGGGCGTGGACGCACAGAGCTGTCTGCACAGATTTTCCCGGGTGTTTATAACACTGCATCCTCACATTCAGCCCCACACCCACCCCACAGCAGTGTTGGACGCTTCCCGGCCCTGGCTCCGGAATGTTCCACTTGGCTTTCATAGAAATGACATGTTCCTTTTCTAACCATAGTAAGTCAGGCAGTCCGTGTACAGAAAGCTTAATTGAATTACCTAATTCCAGCACTAAGCACAGCTGGTACCTCTGGGCTGGAACAGGAGCTGCTACCCGTGCATGGTGGGGACAGCACTGGGAGATCTGTGCAGCCAGGGATGGGTGTGAGGGCTGGACCTGCGAGAGCACAGACCCTGAGCACAGCTTGACCTCTCAGGCATGTCTGCAGCTGTGTCCACGGATGGACTCCCTCCCCCTACATAGCTGTGTCCACGGATGGACTCC
>NC_022033.1:3492571-3516597 GCF_000317375.1 Microtus ochrogaster | reverse complement strand
TAGCTGTGTCCACGGATGGACTCCCTCCCCCTTCATAGCTGTGTCCACGGATGGACTCCCTCCCCCTTCGTAGCTGTGTCCACGGATGGACTCCCTCCCCTACATAGCTGTGTCCATGGATGGACTCCCTCCCCCTCAGAACTATGTCTACAGGCGGACTCCCTCCTGCTTCAGGAACCCACTGGGTGGTCCATGCTAAGCTCACAGTTTGCTTGAGTCAGCTGGTGTGGGCTGGACTGTAGCTACTGGATCCTGCCTCTTGTCTCTTATTTGGTTGGGTAACTGGGGGTGACCACCTTTTCAGGTTGAGATCTCTAACCTGTTCAGCTCTGTCCTTCAGGAGACAAGATGAGCGGGAAGTTCAAGGGCAGATAGGAAACAAAGGCTGAGTGGAGCCCGGGTTTCTTTGTGAGTGCCTGGGTAGGGTGGGTTGTGGCTGTGACCACAAGTGTGTACGTGTGTAAAGCCAGAGGCCAACCTTGGGTGTTACCCCTAGGAATGCCGTCCATCTACCTCCTTGGAGATGGGTCTCTCTCTCTGGCTTGGGGCTTACCAATTAGGTTAGGGTGACTGCCCAGAAAGTCCCAGTGATCTTTCTGTCTCTGCCTCCCAGCAGATAACTGGATGGACAGCATACCTGGGTTCTGGTGATCCGAACTCAGGCCCTTGTGATTGTGTGCCAGGTGTTACCAGCTGCACCATCTTCCTAGTTCCTGACAGATGGGCATGGCATGAGCACCCATTCCTATGCCCTTTTGTTCTTCACTGTAGCAGACACTGTGTGTGTGTGTGTGTGTGTGTGTGTGTGTGTGATATGTATGCTGTGCGTGTTGTGTGTATGCTGTGGGTGGTGTGTGTATACTGTGTGTGGTGTGTATGCTGTGTGTGTGGTGTGTGTGTGTGTATGAAAGGGGGAGGGAGTGTGCATGCATGTATGTGTGTGATATTATTTGAGACACTTGGGAAACACGTTCTTGGAACATGAGATCTGAGATCTGGTGCTTGTATAAATTTTGTTGGTGTCTCTGAGACAGAATCTCACTATGTACCCTTGGATAGCCTTAAACTCACAGTACTCTGTCTCAGCCTTCTAGATTCTAAAGGTGGGCAATACCTTGCCTGGTCACAGCTGGCATTTGGGACAAAAACATCACAGGATGCTGTACCTAGACAGCCCATGTTACAGTCCTACCAGTGATGATGGGGATGTCCAGCAGTGAAGGGACCAAGCAGTGGTGCTGGAATATACCATCTCCACTCTCATCGGCTCAGGGCACCTTATCCCTATCCTTGGCAGCACTGTCATGCCAAGCTTGCTGCTCTCTGCCACTCTGCCAGTGCCCCTGCAGGACTAGATAGCAGCCCGGCTCTGCAAGGCAGGCCATCTGTGTCCCACACGCGAGACCCTGGCCACTCTTCCCTGCAGAGTGGCTCACTCTGTAGAAGGGGATAGGGTAGTGGTGAGGGACAGAGCCCCTGCTCCTGGGAAGGGCTGCATCCCTCTGTGGCTAGCTCTGCGCCTCCCCTGGGTGTGCCCACAGGTTGCCCCCTGCTAATGGCCATTCAACAGTGGTGGGGGAACCAGGTGGGAATAGTTGAGGCTGGTCTGCTTCCTTGTTCTGAGCCTTGCAAAGGCCTGGAGTCAGTTTCCTGGACAGAGGGAATGACATGCACAGAAGCTGTGAGGTGGGAGCATTGTTTCTGTGTGTGTACGTACCCCCAGACTCCTGTGTCAAAGCCTACCCCCTGGTGTGATGGTGTTTGGGGTAGAATTGGGAAGGTAGTTAGGGCCTCTCATGGGATCAGGAGTCAGTGCTTGCACTGGTTTTGTGTTTGTGGTAAACACCTGAAGGAAAGCAGGTCAGGGACAGAGAGGCATATTGGGCTCACGGCAGCGTGGAAGTGCAGACATGGCTGCTGGGAAGTCACCATCGATGGGAAGACATGGTGACGGGAGTGGGAGGCAGCTGGCCGCATGGCACACGCAGTCAGGAAGCATGGAGATGATTCCTGGTGCTTAGCTCACTGTCTCCTCTCTGCTCAGTCAGGGACTGCAACCCGTGGGATGGTGCTACCCACATTCAGGGCATGCCTTCCCGTCTCTGTTAAACTTCCTGGAAACATCCTCACAGACACGCCCAGCAGTGTGTCTTCTGGGTGATTTCAGGTCTGCTCAAGCTGAGAGTGAAGGGGAAATCATTGCAGCCTCTTATTAAAGAGGCCCCAGGGAGACCACCCCTCCCTCTGTAGCGTGAATGCGCTGGATACCCAGTCCCCTGGTACCCAGGTTCAGGCTTCCTAGACTCTGGAAATGCGAGACACACGTTTCTGCAATTTATCACCCACCCTGGTTTACTGTTACGGTTGATGAAGAGCAAGCCAGCAGGTGGGCCAGACCAAGAGAAGGAACCAACAGAGCGGGAGGTGGGAGGTGGTCCTAGAGAGCAAGGCAAGCCTGCCTGGGGCACAGCTCCTGGGAGCGCTTTCTGCTAACGGGGCACATGTCCAGCTGGCCTCCTTCTATGGAGTGGGTAAGCATGGGGCTCATCAGGGACTCTCTAAGTGTGTGTCAGCACACAGGTCCTTTGGTGGTCCTGGGCCACTGTGGGACAGTGTTAGTTCTTCCTGGCTAGACTTAGACTTGTCTGAGCCCAGAGAGCCAAGCGGGGTAGCAGGGATCTGGTTGGGTATGGGCTGCCCTTGCCCCTCTGCCTTTGTCTTCAGCAGTACTTGCTGACCAGCTTGAGCCAGATCTATGCCTTGTCCTACCCCTTGCATGGGGACAAGAAGGGATCATGTATACACCTGTTACTAAGTCACTTATGAGGTGACATGCCCGTCCTGTCTCTCAACACTCAATGGGCGGGGCCATCTTGGCAGGTACCCCTGCCCACACTCTCTGTCGCTTTACTCTGGCCCTCCCTTTCTGCCACATGTGCCCCTGGCTCTCCTCCACACGGTGCAGTCCTCCCTTCAGAACCAGAACCTGATGGCTGGCATTTAGAGTAATTGTCTCTTCTTCCCCGAGAGGAAAGAACTTCCTACAGGCAGCTTACATGTGAGGTTCCAAGATGGATGACCTGTACTTCCTTCCCAGCCAGGTGCCCCCAATCCCACTTTTTTCTCCTTTTCAAGGCATCTCCTGAGGACCTGAGAGTCTCCGCCTGGAAGATTCTCTAGTGCCATTTCAGTGTTACCAATATTGGGAGCAGAGTGGGAAGGGCCCCATGAGCTAAGGTCAGGTCGAAGTCTCTCAGGTGGCCTGGGACTCATCTAGAGAGACAAGCACTCTTGGCTTGTCAACCTCTGCCTGTCCTAGTACCTCAGGGGCCCTGACTCCTGCTGCAAGGGGAGGTTTACCTGGGCTTTTGTAGGCAGCCTGGAAATACCCTTTACCCACACAGCGAGGGTGACCACGGTATTGGGCAAATGGAAACAGCAAGCCTCCTAGAAGCCATGGTGCAGCTCATAGGTCACCTGGACCATGCAAGCTTCTCTCTCCTCACTGTAGATGCAAGGAGGTGCCACTGAATGCAGGAGTGCATGACAGCCACTAGCAGGGCCATCCCTGGGGACTCTGGGGACTTTGGGATAGGGTCATGGAGGGTCAGTACTGAGGGCTTCTATGGTGATTCTGTCCTGACCCCAGGAGAAAGTGTCCTGCAGATTAAGGGCCAGCTCCTGAGCAGTGAAGACTTGATGCTCCCAGGAATGTGGGCTGTGGCACACGGACAAACACGAAGCACTCTTGGACTGTCGCACAGACCACTTCCTGGAAGACAAGGGCTCTGGAAGGGAAAAAAGAGCCTCGTTCTGTCCAGGGCCTTACCAAGAATCTTCCCTGTGTTTCAAGAAGCATCTGCCCGTGATGCGATGGCATCCCGTGGGTCTGGTCCATTACCCACTGATGTCATCCTGACGACTGTGTAGGTGTAACAGTGCAGTTCCCACCCTGTCTCCTAATGAGGTTGTGTCTGAGTGCCTGCATAAAATGGATGCTATTTTATGGAAACTTAACTTCTCTTTTCTCCCCTCATATTCTGAATTGGACATTGCATCCATGCGTGTGTGCACGTGTGCTCTTGCATGTGTGTGGAGGATAGAGATCAATCTATGGTGTCTTCCTCAAACTCTGGCCACTTTATTTCTTTGAGGCTGGGTTTCACACTGGATTCAGAGCTCACCGACTCAGCTTGGCTGGCTGGCCTGCAAGCCCCAGACCTCCCGAATGGTGTTATTACAGGCATGAGAGGCTGTGACCCGTTCTTTGTTGTTGTTGTTGTTTTATAGATTGTGCATAAAATTGCACATTTTATGCACTTAGCAGCCATTTGTATTTTTCTGAACTTCTTGTAGGGGACTGTGTTACACTAGTGTCATAAGGGTATCCTGGCTTATCAGGAAGCCACGATATACTTAGAGCCACAATAGAACGGCTCTGGAGGGACAGAGCCACAATAGGACAGCTCTGCCCTGGAGCAAAGGTGTCCTGACTATTGGGAAGCTGGGCTACCTGAAGCTGGGGTGCGGTGGGGGATGGTCTCCCTGCATGATATAGGGATCCTGCTCTTCTCCTGGAGAGCCACTACAGCAGAGTTCTGCTCTGTTCCCTTACTGGAGCGTCCTAGCAGAGCTATCTGCTTCTTCTTCCGCTCAATCTGCTAACACTCTGCTGAAGGCATTTCTGAAGCCCCCTGCAGAAATGTAGCAATCTCCTCCGGCTCCCCTGAAAAGTTGTTACTTTTCCCCAGCTAGCCTTGCTCAGCCCCCTTAAGGAGCATCCTAGCAAGGTTAGTCTGTTCTGCTCTGTCTTACTGAAGTTTCACCCCCTAAGGAGCATCTCAGCAAGGTTAGTCTGTTCTGCTCTGTCTTACTGAAGCCCCCTAAGGAGCATCTCAGCAAGGTTTTTCAGCTCAATCCCCTACGGTTCTTCTGGTCTGTGCTGGTGAATGAAGGTTGTCACCCAAGACTCTTTTGAGAAAAAGATTTATTTGGGAAGGAGGAATCCAGGAGAGTGGCTGCCTCTGCCAGGAAGGGTTTAATGGTAGCTCTTAACTGAAGTGGTAAAGAGGCTTATATAGGGCTTCTTAGGGGTGGAGTTTTCCCAGGGAGAAGGGGATTGGTTAGTTTTTCCCTGCTCAGGGATTGGTCAGTTTAACTGGTCAGGGACCAAGATGGCTCTGACTTCATGGGCCAAACTGTGTTTCTTTCACTGGTCCTTTGGAGCTTTTTGCCTCTAATCTTAGGACTAGGGCATATTTCTTTCACTAGCTCTCTATACTCTCCATAGAAATAGCACCTACTGAGCTACTTCTCTAGCCCCTGATGTGCTCTGGAGTGAGTGTGAAGGTTGATTACAGGTGAAGCTGGATGTGATCTATGTTATGCAAAGGTGATGTAGGTCTAGTACAGTTGGGGACCCTGATTTAAGGAGGACACCCTGACACCAGGAGCCCATTTGAAGCTGTTACTTGTCGTGTTCCAAGGCACAGGGCACAGAGCACAGAGCAGGAGCCGAAAGCGATGCAGGAGTCACCGTGGACTGCCCAGCCTCACTGAGGACAGCTGGATAGAGTCCGTGATGGGGTTTTAGGAAGGCCAGCCTATGGTGGGTTGAAGGGGAAGGGGACTCTGGATGGTTATCAGTATGGTCAGATGTGGAGACCCTGGGGTGTTGGGAGTGACTACAATTAGAAAGTGGGAACCAAGTTTAAGATGGGGAAGTGGGTTGTACAAGCCATAGGTATCGGGGTGTCAGGAGAACAAGTTGACTTTGGACATGGGAATGGAGGCTTTGGGTCTCCACCTACCCTTGTGTCCAGAAAGCTGGGGCAGGTAGCTGCTGTGACAGGATTATCCTAGGGGTGTGTGTGTGTGTGTGTGTGTGGTGCTAGCAGCTGGCATCTTCCTAGGTAAGCCTTCAGTGAGTGGAGAACCCATTGCTCAGAGGGGTATGATTCCAATGTGGGTCCTCTTTCCTCTCTAGGTCTGGAACTGGCTGGGGCCTCTGTTGGGTACTCATTCCTGTTCTCATGGCAGCTTGCTCTTGTCATGTGGGCCTGTCCTCTGGAAGCCCTCTGGAGAACACTGCTCTGCCCTTGACCCCCAGTCTCTAGGTGTACTCCTGTCACCTGGCAGTTTGTAATCAGGGTCCATGCTCTGCCGCCTTTGACCGTAGCAGGCAGTAGTGAAAAGTTCTTTCCCCTTGCCTGGTTCTAGATCTGAATGGTAATGCTGCCCCCCACCCCCACTCACTGGGGAATCCCAGTTTCATAGTGACTCAGGGCTAGCTATGGGGCAGGATCACCTCCCAAAATAGCCGCAGGATCCGTGGGTACAGCGTCGTCTGCTTTCCAGCTGCAGCCTGTCTCTAGGCGGCACCTGCCTCTTCTGGAAGGAGTCTCTCAATGTCAGTTGACCTGGTGAAACTCTGAGCGGAGTCTTGGTTAGGATGGCATTGGAACTGGCAGCTGGGAATCAATGCTTGTAGAGCTGTCATTGTGAATCCCTTCTTAAGCCAGACCCACTATGGGTTGAGCATCTCAAAATTTCCTGTGGCGCTGTAGTCGCCTAACCTGGAGCATCAGGTAGCTGAGACCTTGTTCCAAGGAGGACTTGGAGGCTGCTGTCCTCTGAGGGCCTGGTGCGTGCTGCCTCGTGCTTCTGTGTTTCAGCCGGCCCTTATGGGGAAGCCCAGACATGCGTGCTCAGAAGGAAAACGGATCGTCAGAGGGATCAGGTACCTGACCAATGTTGTAGGTCTAGAGTCAGCTTAGAAAGCATTCGCATCTGTCTCTGCCTCGAATCAAGGCTCCTCTCATAGAGGATGGAAAGAGTAATGGAAGCTGCAAGTTTATACAAGTTGTGGGTACTCAGAGAGCTTACAACGAGGTGACGGGAGGCCATTGCCCAGAGAGGGACAGGCCGTCTGTGAATAGAATCACAGGGTAGATTGAGGCTTGAACACATTAACCTGGGGATGGTATCCCAGGGAACCATGTGGGGGAGGAAGGACAAGTAGGAGCGTGGCTGCAGCTGAGAGAGGTAGCGGGCAGCGTGTACTGAGTGCTCTCTGCATGGCCTCCCAGGTCCTCCTGATACCCGAAGACCCTGCTGTGAGTAGGAACAACGAGGCTCAGAGATCAACTCCTCCTGGGTTGACTGTGGTGGGGTCTGAAGCCAAGCTTCCTGGCTGGCCTGTGCCGTCACAGCTAAGGTGCACACAAGGCTCCATGCCACAGAGTCATTTCAGAGACTTGCCCTGTTTCCAGAGGAAGGTTCTTGTCATCCATACATACACAGTGTTTACATAAAATGACATGGAATGTGGTATAGTAAGAAAAGCACCAAGCCTTCTTTGCTCACAAAATCTAATTTCTTGTTTTTTGTATTGGTGACATATCTTGAGGTGGTTTTCATGGGCACACAACAGCTGTACATTCTGAGAGTGTAAAACATGGAAATGTTGTTGTTCATTGGACAATCCTGGGATTCCTGGGCTACCAGCTATCATCACCAACACGTGTGTACGTGTGTGTGTGTGTGTGTGTGTGTGTAGCACTCAGAGCTTCTCTCTTGGTGATTTTGAATTATACATGATATATACAAATGGTATTGTCACCATTTCCAACTGTGGAGGGATAGGGCACGAGTGTTTGTTCTTTCGTGACAGCTGTGGCTTTGTCCCCAGGCAGCAATCACTCCTGTCTATCCTTGGTAGTTCTGTGAGATCAGATGTTGTAGTTTGTACATCTGAGTGAAACCAAGGTATCTATCTTTCTGTGTTTGCCTTATTAAGGAAACATAATAATCTCCAGATCCTTCCATGTTGCCAGAAACTACAGGATTTAATTTTTTCTAACAGGAACAATAGTATTTAATTATTAATTTTACTGCAGAGTTTTTTGGTGTGTGTGTGTGTGTGTGTGCATGTTCATGCGTGTGCAGGTCAGAAGGCAACCTCAGATGCCATGTTTAGAAATGCCATTCACCCCTTGGCTTGGAGTCCACCGAGTATGCTAAGGACCCACATGTTGCCCTCTCCCCAGAGCTGAGACTATAGGCATCCACTGATCAACCAGACTTTTTACCAGAGCGCTGGGGATCAAACTCATGTCTTCATGTTCTGCAGCAAGCACTTGACTGAGCCTTCTCTGCAGCCCACATTTTCTCTGTCACCAATGGTTACCAAAGATGATTCTCCATCTTGACTATTATGGGTAGTGCTGTTCCGAGGGCTCCTGTGGCCTGACTTGAGACCAGATGTCTGACTCGATTCCCATCTGCCACATGCAGAACTAGCGGGTGTCAGGCTCTCCTATTGTTCTGATCTCAGATGCTGGAGTTGGGGTGGAGGCAGGGGTGATACCTCATTAGCTCAGGTGCAGGCCCTGTTCCCTGAGCTAAAGCTCAGGTGGTCAGATGTCCCTGTGAACCATCTCATTCCAGGGTTTTGTACTTTGAGTGGGGAGTTCGTTAGTTTTTTTTAAAAAAAAAAAAAAAGCCGGGCGGTGGTGGCGCACGCCTTTAATCCCAGCACTCGGGAGGCAGAGGCAGGCGGATCTCTGGGAGTTCGAGACCAGCCTGGTCTACAGAGCTAGTTCCAGGACAGGCTCCAAAGCCACAGAGAAACCCTGTCTCGAAAATCAAAAACAAAACAACCTCCATCTAATTCCATAAACATTGGTTGAGAAGCTAACCAGAGGTTGTACAATGGTGACAGTGTTCACAGCAATGTGATGGGATGCTCATACTAGCTATATTCACCTAACCTAGGGCTGAGCTTTTTCATGGTACCTCCTTTGTACAGCACTGTGGGAAGGAAGAGTACCACCTCCCACCTTTGGTTTGATTTGTGACTTGGTCCTGTGAGATACTCAGACTAGCCAGCCAAAGGGCCTCATGGTAGCTCAGCCACCTTCGTGGTGGCCCACAGTGGATAGGATCCTGGACACAGGTAAAGAGGGAGAGAGACTGAGCAGTTTAGCTGTTTCCAGGCCCAAGCCAATGTACTAATTCCCTATGGTCTCTGCTTGTCTTCTGCTGGGTAGCAAACTTGAAGAATGGCATTTGGAGCTAGGAGGAAGTGCCTGGCACAGGTGACTACTTCACACAGATAAGAATAATCAGATATCATAGAAGAACGACGTTAGGATTGCTTTTCTGAAAGTATGCATTGATGCCCGAATCCTAATTTCACAGGGGTAATAAAGCCCTCGGGTACAGTCACCTTTGAGGTGTGCAAATTCTTGAGGTTTCTTAATCCCAAGCAAATGTTAGAAAACAGCATCTTTAATTGGCTGAGTGTATGCAACTCTTTGAAGATCTCCTTAGTTCTCCTTGTGTGTGAGAAGTAAGGCTCAGAAAAGCCAAGTGCCCTGCCTGCAGATACTCAGCTAGAAAATGGCAAGCTCTGACCATCAGGGTATGTCTTCCCCCTTCCAAAGCTCATCCTCTGTTTCCCTGTCATATTGCCTTTGGTGCTACAGCACTCCCTGTCAATGGAGTGCTTCATGAGCAGGTAGAAGAACACCTTATGTCGTTCTCTAGTCCCAGAACCATCAAGAAAAAGCCTACTCACATGATATGTGCTCCAGGACCTCATAGGCTTAACTGCAGCAGGTTGACAGGTGGTCTCTCCTTCTTAGTCGTTAGGCCCTTTCTTGTCACCAGAAGCTCAGTGCACCTGCACCTTCCCCCGATTCCCCTACCCTGCTCAGCTCCTTATCCCTCACATCTATTCTGTGTGCGGGCCACTGTAAAATGGCTGGTGATTTGTTTCTTGTCCATCTGCCTTTCCCTCTGGACAGCGAGCTCCCCCAAACCTTCTAGACTCAGCAGTGTGTCCAGGGGACTTGAAACAGTGTCTGATGCATAGTTGGTGGTCTAGGGTCATTTGAGAAGGTGTAGGGCCACAGCAGCAGGGAGCAGGGGCCAGGTTTGTCAGGCATTACCTAGGAAAGATGCGGAGACTCCTGGCTCTGGTTGCCAGACAGAAGTTGTCAGGGTCCAGGTTCAAATCTCAGGGAGCATTAGGAATAGGGTGGAGGCCACCCCCTACCCTGCAAGAGCTGGCAGACAAAACTCTGGGTGAGCCTAAAGCAAACTGTGTTCCAGTGTGGAGGGAGGCATGGAGCAGACATATCACGCCCTGGTCTTTGTGCTGGGACAGGGGTTATAAATAGATACATAGTTCTGGAGACAGCATTTTCACAGGGGCAAAATGTTATAGTTCCCGATTCTGAGCATTCAGGGCCTTGGCCCTGATGCGTCTCTCCAGTGGCTGAGGATCCGGAAGTAGGAAGGCTTCTGGCTCAAACCCAAGGCCATTATTTTAGATAAAAGTAATTGGAGCTTGGTATTGACTTTTGTCTAATTATGCCTCCCTCTCCTGACAAACCCTTTGTTTATATTTTGTGGGGTTTTGATGTTTTATTTTTTGGGCTGCGTCCTCCAACTCCCCAAGCCAGAGACCATCTGAAAAGGAAATAGTAATTTGTCTCCACACAGCACACTGGCACACTCATCTGGGCTGCTAGAGGGAGAAAGAGAGGCGGGAGGCGCATGTGTGGGCGGCTCCTTTCCTAGTTAGCTGGGAGATCCCCAGCTGTCATTGGTGTTAGCGCTGTGTGCTCACTGACGGGAGGCAAGGCCCCTCAGCTGGCCCTAGACACTCCCCCTGGGTGGGGCAGAGCAGAGGAGGCTCCCTCTCAGTCTGGCAGGCAGGTGGCTGGATTCCTGGGCTGATTTCCTTGTGCTGAGGATGGAGGATGGAGCTGATGCCTGGAAGCCAGGATCTGGGGGCATGGCTGCAGTCAGAAGCCTGAAGCCCAGCCGTGGTGCTGCCTGCCTCTCCATAAGCTAGTGGGCAGGGAGACTTTCCTGAATGAATCTCTGCACTGCTTAAACATGCATGTGGCTGGGTGAACCGAGCACCAGACAGGGGGCAGGTGATGGTGTGGAGTGGAGCGAGGACCTCCTCTGTGAACCGGCTTTCCCTCCCACATGGAAGTCTGACTTGATTTTGCCAGCAAGAGGCTCCAGTGGTCCACGCTCTTCTCCCTTTCGGAAGGTGATCTCGAACTTGAGGAGTATATGCCAGGCGCCTCTCGCTGCACAGACCCTGGCTAGAACTTCCAGGTGCCACCATGGTGCAAAACATAATCCTGGTGTTTTTCCGCAGAAGGCTGAGCCAGAGACCAGCTGTGGAGGAGCTGGAGAGAAGAAATATCCTGAAACGTGAGTAGCGGTGATTCCTCTAGAGGTTTCCCTCGCGTGTGCTGAGGCTGCTGCAGGAATCTGAGCTCTCGTAGCCCAGCCCAGCTCTGCAGGCTGAACATGCTGGGTTTGCTAAAATCTGAGTAGCTAAGCGATTCTGAAAGAAGGGCCTCAAAGTGGCTGCATTCAGAAAGCTTCTAAAATGAAACAAAAATAGCTCTTCCCTAGAATAATTAAACATGTTATTTTCAGCTTTGTCAGATGTTTCCCTGGGACCTATAGGACCAAGTCATTAACCCTGTGCATGTTGGGTACCAAGCAGAGCTCTTAGGGAGTTCGCAGTGGGGGTCCTATTGGCACTAGAAATCACAGACCCAGTCAGGAGTTGTACCAGAGTATGGCACACCCCTCACTTGTTCCTCCTAGGAGAAATAAATGACAGCTCACGTGAGCAGGGAAACTTCTGTGGCTCACAACTTTGGGTTCCAGCCTAGTTAGGTATGTGAATGTGCTGAACACAGGTGTCCAGCGATACTGTCCACTGTTTGCAAGGTTCATGTCTTTGGTAGTGGAAGGTAGTCAAACCCTCCTAAGGTGTGCCCTGAGTGGTGCTGACCTGACAGACTCATCTTTGAAGTATTTTCTATAGTATGTACTGTCTTTGGGTCAATTCCGTAGCATGATTCAAGTCTTTCTCTTGCTGTGTGTTCTTTGTGAACACCCTTTTCAGAGTTGTAACAGTACCAAGGCTGACCTGGTACTACCAGAGGCCACAGAGTCTTAATCTGAACATGCAACTCAACCCATTCTTCTCACATCTTTGCCTCGATACTGCCTTCAACCTTAAAGCTATCCCCAAACTTTGAGACTGCTGGGGAAAAACCTTTAAGATTAGGAGTTGATTCTTGAAACTTACATAGTGAGTGCTGTTATGTTGCCTAGACTGTGGATGATATCATGCTTGATCCAGTCGACAGGACTCAAGCTATTTGAGCTATGTTTGATATTCTTATGTCACTGGTGATTATCGAAAGCTGTGGTCTAGACTTGGACAAGGGAAGTTCCAGATTTAGGACATGCCATACTCTAGATGTGCTACCGGCACAGTAAGAGCGCCCCAGGTCATAGCCATGTCTTCTCTATGTGTAACCAGGTCCCCCACGCACACACACCTGTGATTCTAATTGTGTTACTATCTGAAATAACAATGAAGTCTTAAAAATAGACTGGTGAGTGGAGCTAGCTAGCAGCTGGAATTGAAAGCACTCACCTTTAGCCTGCCGAAGTGGATTTCCCTTGTGATGGCCATGGCAACACATTGTAAACACAGCGCCTTTGCCAGCAAGCCCGATTTATCCTTACACAGAAGCCTTGTCAAGTATCCTGAGTGGGAGGATGTAAGCAGCCCACTATTTGATTTGTGTGGTTGTTTTGTTCTGTGGCACAGATAGGGCTAGTATATATGGAAAAAGGAGTAGCACACCTAGCTGTGCACACTACATGTGAGTCCACTTGTGACTAACTTTTCTTTCCTTCAAGAGGAGACATCTCAGTGCATCTGACATACACTCAATTCCATGTATTGGTAGCCTAATCGAATATGATGACTGGGTTAATCCTTACCACAAATCTAAGAGTTGTGCTATTGTCCCCATTTTACTAGTGAAGCAGCTAAGGCCCCTGGAGGAAATGTGACAGTTTAACATATGAATGCTGGCTCACCTCCTGGCTGCCCAAGTTCTTAGTCCCCTCATTGGAATAATCACACGTTCCTGGATACCCATGGAAGATACACATAAAGCTGTCCAAAGTTCTGGAATAACTTCTCCAAATTGTGTGTCTACCCTTGGTGGTAATGATGGCATCTTCACAGTTAAGGGAGCATGGGAAATCCCGCTTTTCCCCAGTCTTTTCACAAGGAAACTGACTATACTTGGGGTTTGCCCATGGCTTTTGTAAGAAATCAGAACTGCTTCCATGCCATAGTTCCAGCCTCTCAGGATTGGTCTGATACATTTTCAGGGTTTCCAAGTAGTTTCACTACTTTGTAACTGTAGCTTATAACAGTGCTGGAGAAGCAAGTATATGACATGATTGTGTTTCTCTCTAAAATGCTCTAGTCTAAGATAGCTTTAAAAGAAAAGAAATATTGAAAAAGCACACTCAGATGTATTAAACACCCACATACCCAGTTGCTCCAATACATGAGTGTTTGAAATGTACTATTTAAATAAATGCAGATAATGTGAAATTATGTTAGGTGTAGGTTTCAAGGATTCACTTCCCCAAACATGATTGTGCTGCTGTTTGGTTTGCTGGTGGGTGAGATCTGTTTCCTAGGTAGGAGTTCTGTTAAGGTTGGATGGAGACCTGAGTCTTTATTTAGTAACCAAGAATGCCAGAAATAGGACTACATTCTTCTCTCTGTATCCAAGGGCCAGGCTTACAGTACCGCAGTACTTCAACATACTGTACTATCTTTAGCTCCCAATATGAACACAACGCAAGAGGCAAAGCCAATTCTGAGGGCCTTTGTCCCCTGAGAAGGTATTGTCATAGACAAATATTTATGCTTCAACAATAGAGAAGCAGTTGAGTTTTGAGTATGCTCATATTTGATATTATGTTACCCAGAATCTGAAGTTCATGTTTTTGTGCTGTCTAAAAGGTGTACACATTTGTCAAATGGAAAGACAGAGACAAACTCTGGCTACTTAGAGCTGAGCACATGCACGATTGTGCTATAGCGACTGTACGCGCCCTGTGTTCCTACATAAACAGATATATTTGAGTGGAATGAAGACCAACAAGACAGTTGCTCTCTAAAAGTAAGCAGCATCAACAGACCTCTATTGTATAGGGCAGAGGAAAATTAGACTAGGAAGAATGGCCAGGCAGCGGTGGTGCACACCTTTAATCCCAGAACTTGGGAGTCAGAGGAAGGCAGATCTCTGTGAATTTGAGGCCAGCCTGGTCTACAAGAGAGAGTTCCAGTACAGGCTCCAAAACTACACAGAGAAACCCTGTCTAAAAAAGGAAAGGAAAAGAAAAAGAACAAAACAAACTAGGAGTGTGACATCTTCAGCCAGCATGTCCTAAGCAGCTTTCGGGAAAGTGACTCCAAACCCAGATATCTATAAAGTAGTCCTAGGAAATCTGGTGGCTGCTTGTGTAACAAATACTTAACCTGCTTCTATCTCTATTTTAATCTTCACAGAAAGGAACGATCAGACAGAGCAGGAAGAAAGGAGAGAAATCAAGCAAAGATTAACAAGAAAGGTATTGTTCTAGGTTGCTTTCTATTGGTGTGTTAAACACCATGGCCAAAAGCAATGTGGGAAGGGTTTGTTTATATTTCCAAGTCATCATCCATCACTGAGGGAAACTGAGGCAGGAACTAAAGCAGATACCATGAAGAAATGCTGCTCTCTGGCTGGCTCGGGACACGTGTTCAGGGGAGGCACCACCTCCAGTGAGCTTGGGCCTCCCATATCAGTCATCAAGAAAATGTCCACACAGACATACTCACAGGCCAATCTGATGGAGGCAATTCCACAACTGGTATTGCCTCTACCAAGGTGACCAGAACTTATGTAGAGTGGACAAAACTAACCTGCACAGGATTATAATGAAAGCATTTTATTTTATAAATAGACGTGAACTAGAGAAAGCTTGTGCAGCATTTTGATGGTGAGTGCAAGGCATCCTATGACTTCGTGCTTTCCCAGACAACATGGGAGCAAGCTGTCAAAAACATGGGGTCAAAGCAGTGCCTTTTGACATTTCCCAGTGTCTACTTAGGTGGTGAGGCCCTAACAGTAATTAGTTGGGAAATCAATCACCCAAATACCACTTAATTCCTCGCTAGAAGGCAGCTGAGCATTATTTTTTTACACTAAGAACCGCATACCTTTTAGACTTGTCACTCTGAGCTGCCCTGCTGCTCTGATTACAGAACATGTCAGTATCAAGGGTCTGTGTGACATCAAGCTTGATTTACAATGGCTGGTCTAGGAAGCAACACCACAGCCCAAATCTGCCTCCCAATTTACTCCCTCCACTGTATGGCTGACCCAGGCAGTTGAGTTTGGAGCTAGCAGAACAGATTTCCAGCCCTTCAGGAGAGTAGTAGTCAGCATTATAGACTGCTGACCACGTGCAATTTATCAAGCACTCCTTGACCATGTGCTCTGTCAGGACAGGCGAGTGTTGGAAGAAAGGGATTAGGCAAGGATAAATGATGCATTCTTAAATCACATTAGGGAACGTGTTTGTGCTAACTCACTAGTACAGTTGTTTATATATATATATATATATATACTGCTTTCTACAAGAAAACAAGTGTGACATGATGCCTAACTATAATTACTTTTTTATTTTAGCTTAATCAGAGACCCACTGTTGATGAATTGAGAGACAGAAAAATTCTGATCCGTTTCAGTGACTATGTGGAAGTAGCAAGAGCACAGGACTATGACAGGAGGGCAGACAAACCCTGGACAAGACTGTCAGCAGCAGATAAGGTACACTGCTCCTGGGCTGGTTGGGGAGTGGTAGTGGCTCATCTTCTAATCAGGCTGTGGCTTTCTTAGACACTGTGGCCCATACTAGGTAGACTATGCCCCCCACCCTGCTCTTCCATGAAGATAATTTAGGACTGAGTTGGGAGACAGTTTTGTTCTGAAGGATACTTGGCAGCGTCATTAAGACATTTGGTGTTATCAATGCAAGTGGTACCTGGCATATCCAATGGGTGGGCATCACAGAGTGTGCAAGGGTTTCCCAAGTGCCATGGATGTGTGAATTGCAAAACTTTGTAAGGATGGTCTAAAGGAAATGAAATGACCGAAGCACACAGTGTAAGTGACTATCTGTGATCAAATGATTATCATCTAGTAGTAGTATAGAGGAAGCTTTCAGAATACTTTGCTTGGAAGATAAAAATTATATAATCACTGAATTACTTGTTTGTTCTTAAATATGCTTAGAAATATTCAGTTACTGTATCAACCTGGAGAAATGCTATTACCCTGGAGTTGGACACACTTAGATGATCCAAGGGAGGGAGTATCTTTAGCAGTTAGTGTTCTCTGAATATAGGAGGACATCTTACCTCAGAGGTTTTCTATGTCTCCAGTAGATCCTCATCTCACCTGGATCCATAAGGGCTCCTCTGAATAGTGTTTAGGGAAGCCACAGGAGGGGCAGACTAGAGGCCCTAAAACAGATGCCCACTCTGCTTCTGCCACAGCACAAAAGAGAAACAGATGCTCAAAACTTCTAGTGACATGGCTGGTTGGGAGCACTGGCTGCTCTTCTAGAGGTCCCGAGTTCAATTCCCAGAAACCACATGGTGGCTCACAAGCAACCACATGGTGGTTCACAGCCATCTTAATGGTATCTGATGCATCTTCTAACATGCAGGTGTACATGGAGAGAGAGTACTTATCTACACAAAAATAAATACATCTTCAAAATCCAAAGCCTACGGACAGGGTGGTGGGGGTCAGGAGGGTTCTGCCCCACCCACTCACTGAAGACCAAACTTTTATCAGTTCAGCCACACTTGTTTAAAAGAAAAAGGTTCCAGGGACATGTGGGTTTTCTGATAGGCCAACAGCAAGATGATCAAAAGCTGATCTTATTAGTCACTGGTTCTCCAAGTCTGTGCAAGGGTCATCTGTTAGTGTGGGAAGGGTTGTCTGCCCCATTATAATACAGCAAATTCCTTTCTGATTATTGATCATAGTATCTGCATATATTAATGGCCAACAATATGTAAAGGCAGTAATTTGTTAACTTGAAAATCTATATTTTTAAATTTCAGGCAGCAATTCGTAAAGAATTAAACGAGTATAAAAGTAATGAAATGGAGGTACACGCGTCCAGCAAGCACTTGACAAGGTAACTTTCTGCTGCATGACCTGCATGGCGTCTAGCCACAAGGAGCTTTATATGCAGCACCTCCTTGGAAAACCATTGTTACGTACAGATTAGTGGCAAGAAGGGACACATTATATTTAAGAAAATGGGTCGCAGGCTCAATTTTTCTTAGGTACTTAATTCCAGTTATCCACATCTAGGTTGCTGTGAAGTCACCCTCTATCTTCCTATCTTCTATCTATATTGATGCTAACATTGTTCACCAACCACAAAGCACGCTCACTTCATCAGCACACATTGACACAACCACAAAGCATGCTCACTTCTTCAGACACATTTGACAGTCGGCTATGTGCAGCATACTCGGATGCTGAGGCTGCAGCACTGACCTATACAAAAGAAGCTCCTGCCTTCATGGAGCTTATGGCAGTCGGCTAGGGTAGGGTGTTCTGCCCAGTTCTGCCCAGCTTCCCCATCAAGTTGAACAGCACACTTTATGCCCACACTACTGCACAGAAGAAGCAGGAGGAAAACCTCTTTCCTGCTAGTGCTAGGCACACTTTCAAAGCCCCTCTCTCTCAGCATTCACAGGCACATGAGAACTCAGCCATTAACAATCACATTGTCCTCTTGCTTGAAGGATGCTCAAGCCCCAGATAAAAAAGAAAAGCAACCTTGCTCCTGTACACTACCTTCAGTTGCAGTGATGGATCCCAAGTGGCCACTACACTCAAAGAGTTTGCTCTGCAAACTGACTGTGGCTATGGCTACAGAACAGAAAATAACTATGAAACTTCCCCACAACTATGACACTGTGCAAGGGTTGTAAGGAAAGAAAGTCAAACAAAAATTTTAAAGTTTTCTCTCACGCTGGACAGGATAGCCTAATTGTTACTATTCTTGACGTAAATTTAGGAAATAAAATCCTTAAAACACATTTTAATGCTCATTGAAAAGAAATAGACCATCCTGTATATGGACATAAACCATTGTTTCTGTAAGTTTTGATAGTCTTTAAAGTCTTGTCATTGGAAAGCTAAACCCCAAACCTGAAAGTGAGGGACTAATTCAGATTTTAGTACTTCACAAAGTCAGCACAGTATTTGAGACTCATGTCAGTTTCTTGGATGTATTAAGCATTATTATGAGTTTGTTACTAATCTGAAAATATTTTCATGAGTTGCTGACACCCAGGCTGAGTCCTAGAGCTTCTGTGTATCAGGGTAGTGGTCAGAAGAAACTCTGGGAGGCCATTCAGCTACAGCAACAACTCCTTCAAGTCCTCTATGTACATCTGAGAGACTCCGAAGAGCAGTAAAGTTGTTTGTGAAAGGTTTTAACTGTTAAAAATATCTAATTTTTAAAATCATTTCTAGATTCCACAGGCCATAGAGATTTTCTTCTGAGAAGAATTTGTGTTTAATTTTTGATACCAACACAGAACATTCATCAGGGAACTTTCCTCAAGACTAACTGCTGTGTTTGTGAGAAGAGCAGAATCACACAGAGGCGCAATCCTGACCACTCACCTACAAGAGGAGCAACCCAGAGGACACACTCCCTTCTTTGATGTCTGAGGAGTGTGAACTGTTGGGGTCACTTAAGGCCCAGAGTAACTCTCCCAGAAGAAAACGTGTTTGCCTTCAGCCTTGTTCTGCAGTGTCCTGGAGGACGGGCAACATGCATGTGCAGGCTCACATCCCAGCCTCCACCTCGAGGGACATGTGACTCAGTGTCATTCAGTATTTTGTTGAAAAGACATTTTTATCCTGATGATTTGAAAACTAAGTTCATGTTATAGAGTGATTTACTGTACTATACTTTCTCTTTTTTATATGATGTCTAACAAAAAAATACAGTTCCAACATTTTGATTCCTGTTAATTTTGTTCTTTAATTAAATGACTACTTATTGCAGGAAATGAACCCAGGCTTCCATTTTCTTGGGGTTGGGATGAGGTATACCTGGGGACTGTGAAAGAACAAGTCAATTCTTAAAGCCTTTGAACCATCATAATTCTAAACACAAGAAAGAAAATTCCACCTTTGTTCTCTGTTGATTCTGTCAAATATATAAAAGTTTGTGCCTTGAAAAACTAGTTACTCTTTTTTCAAGTTAGTTGGAAATTATAAAGGAGTATTAAGTACATTTAATCTAGAAGTAACTTACTGAAAATCCTAACATGAAAATCTATGCCTTCTTTAAGAGGAGCTCTAAGATTTTATTTACCTACACTGTCAAAACCCACATTAAAAAAGTTGAGTTGGACTGGAGATTTGTAGTAATCGTTTGCTCCAGTCCAAGGGGAGAAGGCGAGCTAATTAACAGTCCCCTACACTAGCTATGGGCTTTTGTTTGGTTGGTTTTGTGTTTTGTGTTTCTTTCTGTTTTTGTTTTTACTTTTAAGTCTCTCAGAAAGAAACCTTCTTTCCCTTTGCCCAATATGCCAGTCAGCGGGAAACAATGGCTTGGAGCATGATCTCAAAGCTCCAAGACCTACACTCAAATCGAGGCTCTGTGCTCTTCCAAGCACGTGACTTGCTCGTTAGGATGGTCTTACTACTGCTGTAATATAGCTAACTGAGGTAAAGAAGCTAACATGCTAGCATGAACCCAGTATTCTCAGCCTCAGTGTGTTAGCTAAACAGCACCAAGGCCAAGTGTCCTGGACAAATGTACACATCGACCACGCCTCACTGCTTTCCTCACTCTTTAAAGACTGCTTGTAGGCCGCGTTGTCTATGAAACCTGCTTGGCATTTGTGACAGCGCTCCAGTCAGAGACTTAAGACCAGTCCTGATACCTGTAGTAAACATTCTGTTAGTTTAATTTTTTGTTGTCGTCATTTTGCTTTTTGTTTTTGTTTTTGTTTGGTTTGGTTTTTTGAGACAGGGTGTTGCTGTAGCTTTGGAGCCTGTCCTGGAGCTCACTCTGTAGACCAGGCTGGCCTCAAACTCACAGAGATCTGCCTGCCTCTGCCTCCAGAGTGCTGGGATTAAAGGCATGTGTCACCACCGTCTGAACAGTTTAATTAGTTAAAATGATAGCAGGAAGGTTCTAATGTTCTCTCTTCTATGTTGTTTGAATTAAAGCTTTTGTAACTGGAAGCCAGTAACTGAATTTCACACACATGGAGGGTATTTGCAAATCATAGAGTCCATCGATACCCTTGTTGTGGCCAGTTAAAATCAAATTATGTTTTTGGGGTTTATTGTTTGTTTTGATATTTCAAGATACACATTATTTTGTTCAGTTTAAAATGTGAGCAGGTCAAAGTTTCTAACAAACAAAACAAAACTAAAACCTGAAATTTCAATCTCTCAAAAATGTCCACATAACTCTAACAGAACAAAGCAGATTCTGCTGCTCTTCTCGAAACTGTGCTTACCCACAGTGGACAAAAGACCTATGCTGCTTAGAGCAGAGCCTCTGCAGAGATGACCTGGTAGACACAGAAAACTTTAGGGCTCTGCTCCTGCCAAGTCCCACAATTATGGGCAATAAAATTTTAAGGTAATTTATAGGATATCAAAGAAGGATTCAGGTTTGGTTAACCTCAGAAGTTGCAAGGTAACTAAAACTAATAGGAAATTTAATATTAATGAAGGAATTATCGAAAGTACCCAACACTTCTACCATTTTGGTTTTGCTAATCCTAACTATTCTCTAGTTGTACATCTGTGTTTCATATTTCAATGAGTGTCATAAAGGGAATGAGAAGGGTTGACAGATATGAATCAAGTATGTTTGCCAGCTACATCAACTTAACTCTGTAGTGACTACATGTACAACATATGCCAAGTACCTTCCAAATTCTATATCAACTTAACCCCATAGTGACTACATGTATAACATATGCCAAGTACCTTCCAAATTCTAGGTAAATACTATACAGAGCAATTCACAACTCATACAGGCACGGTGCTGTGCACACACAGACCCCTATTACACATTGAGCCTGAAAACAATTTTTATCAAGTCCAGGGGCTTAGGAAAAGTATTCCTGTTGCCTTAGAATTCTTCCTAACTAGCTGATCTAAGGAGTAAGGTTCTTATGAGTCAACTCTACAAACCATTTGCTTACAATTTTATAAAATGTGATAAAAAATATTTAATGCAGGTAATATTAGTCTTAAAAGTTTAACGAAACTTTACTAAAAAAAAATCTGTAACTTTGAGGTAATTTTTAAAAATTGAAGGATTTTTTTTTTCCCAAGACAGGGTTTTACTGTAGCTATCAAGCCTGACCTGGAACTAGCTCTTGTAGACCAGGCTGGCCTCAAACTAACAGAGATCCGCCTGCACCCGCCTCTTCCAAGTGCTGGAATTAAAGATGTGCACCACCATCACCTGACCTAAAAATTTAAGGAATTTAAAATTTTTCTTACCTGAGTAATTTTTGGATCATTGAATTTCGAAAACAAAGATTATTTAAGATCAAGAGGTCCATCGTGTGGCGATCTGTGGTAACTACAGGCTTTAGCTTACTGTCATATGTACTAGCAAGTCAGGTTTTCATTACAAATCTACAGTCAGAAACAAATTCAAGTCCATTAAAAATATGGGCATAAGGGTGGTGTACTTGGGTAAATACAGTTCCTTGGATGTGTAAAGAAGATTATGAGTTCAAGCCAACCTTAGCTACATGAGACTCTGCATCATGAAACAACAACAAAAAGACCCAAAGAAACCACAACCAAATTCATCCTACATCTTCTTAGTACCCATTAACTCAGTTATTTTTCAATGGATCAACCAAAAATATGCAAATAAAACAGTATATGACAGTGTCTTCAAAAAGCCAACATCTGTAAGCTATTCCTGATGTCTCTTCTGTGCACATAGTGATACAGGCACAAAGTAAACACTGGGAAGCTAGCAGTCATGGTTCTCTGAGAACAACAATCTTATGTTTGGAACAATAAAAATATTTTAAGACTTTAACCTGAAAATGTTAACACATTTGAAAATTGCAATATCTCATCAATAACTGAAAATAAAACTGGAAGTGGTGTCTATTTCTATAGATGCCTAAGTGCTATTGTATGTTACATATTAAACATGCTCCCTTCTGAATGAAGCTCGCTACTTTTTCCACGCAAATACAACACGGTGGTGCAGTTCTAGTGCCTGTTGAGTATGCACTGCCCCGTTCCTTCCAGTTCTGCAAGGGAATGTGTGGTGTGCACACAAATACAACACGGTGCCTGTTGAGTACACACCGGCCCTTTCCTTCCAGTTCTGCATAGAAATGTGTGGTGCACTAAGCATGGTCCAGGAAACAACATCATATTCTTTTTACATTTCATGTTAGACTTATTTGTTGATATTAATTTCTTAGGTGGTTATTTTGCCCAGAATTCTTTTGAAATTCTTATTTTTACTCCAATGCTTGACTATGCCAAGAAACTTAAAATGTGTATCCATCATGTACAGCAAAATGAATAGATAACTGTTCCTAGGGTAAGTTTGGATGGTAAAATGACTGAAGAAATCTATTCTAGAGATTAGAATGTCATAATACTGAGACGGATTTAGAAAAATTTAGAAAATTTGGTATGGAATTAAAAGTTATAGGAAAACCTTAAACTCTACTGTGAATTCAAAGGCTAAGCTGGCCTACTAAGTTGGTGTGGCATTAGGGTTTGGCAGTACATAAATCAGTATAGTAATGTGCAGTCTGGTGTTTAGGTTTCTACCTAAATACACTTGTTATTTTCCTATTTTGTCTCTTCCATGTATGTATTTTATATCTGGTACAGGCATTAGCCTCCAGTTAGTTGAGAATGAGTAGAACTACACCAGCAAGTTAGCAGATTACAACCCAAGCAAGAAACATCAGTCATTATCTACAGGACCATTCATTCTCAATAGGTCTGCAGTAGACACAGTTTAGTAGAATTTACTACACTCACCTATGCCACTGAGAAAAAGGTCTGCCTTACTATTCCCGCGGAAGAATAAGAAACAGGAAAGCGTTTCTCTTTCTGAGATGGGCTCGCAGAGGCCTCACCCTGATCCACCTCAAGTTCTCAACTGTTGGAACCACAATCACAACTCCCTCTAGTGGAGAACAAGAAAGTGAGCCACAACTAATAAACAGCAAGTTCTGACCTTAGAAAATCCTCTCTTCTGAATATGGAGGGGTGTCTATAAACTCTACACCACAGATAAACTCTCAACAGCTCTTATTTAAAATGGCATATAAGCTAATGGTTCTGGTGTTTTTAAATATGAAATACAATGTAAGTTCACTGAAATATGACAGCTTAAAACACAAGGTTACAGAGAAATGAGTTTTAAATAGAAATGATGTGGTTTCCCCTCTGTATGCTATGAACATGTTTTATTACCACTGTTTAATTAAAAAGTTGCTTTGATCTATGACGGGAGAATACAGCTAGCTCAGTGGAGAAACTAAACTGAGGGCTGGAAGGAAGAAGAAAGGGTCAACCAGGTGCCATGTATCTGCCATAGGGGAAAGAAGCAGGAACCTTACCAGTAGACCACAGCCTCATAGTGATACATAGATTAATAGAAATGGGTTAAGTTGTAAGAATAAGATGCCTGAGATAATAGGTTAGACATTGTTGTAATTAATATAGTTTCTGTGCTATTATTTGGGTCTGGGTGGCTGGAAAACAGGTGCAGTCTTTTTTTTTTTTACATAGAAGGAAATAAGTGGACACTTTCACTTATTAATTCAGATGATCTTGATTAACAGGGCACATTTAAGTAGACTTGCCAAAGGAAAATTACTTTCTTTTTTTTTTTTTTATAAATATTTATTTATTTATTATGTATACAATGTTCTGTCTGTGTGTGCCCCTGCAGGCCAGAAGAGGGCACCAGACCTCATTACAGATGGTTGTGAGCCACCATGTGGTTGCTGGGAATTGAACTCAGGACCTTTGGAAGAGCAGGCA
>NC_022033.1:3475677-3491821 GCF_000317375.1 Microtus ochrogaster | reverse complement strand
CATATACAGAAGGACTTCCCATACCAAGCTTCTATAAGGCAAAAGACACCATCAATAGGACAAAACAGCAGCTTACAGAATGAAAAAAGATCTTTACCAACCAAAAATCTGACAGAGGTCTAATTTCCAAAATATATAAAGAACTCAAGAAACCAGACATCAACAAGTCAAATAATTCAATTTAAAAATGGGGTTCATATCTAAACAGAATTCTTAACAGAAGAATCTCAAATGGCCAAGAAATACTTAAATGTTTAACATCCTTAGTTATCAGGTGTTGGAGGGAATGTGAGCCGCTTATTCATCTCAGCCACCGGCTAGCTTAGACCCAAATTTGGAAGTCATGATACCTTTATGATATGCATGCTGGTCCCATACAATGAAATGTATCTCTGTACTTAGCTCCTTCACAGTCAAAAAAAAAAAGCCGGGCGATGGTGGCGCACGCCTTTAATCCCAGCACTCGGGAGGCAGAGGCAGGCGGATTTCTGTGAGTTCGAGACCAGCCTGGTCTACAGAGCTAGTTCCAGGACAGGCTCCAAAGCCACAGAGAAACCCTGCCTCGAAAAACAAAAAACAAAAAAAAACAAAAAAAATCAAAGAAAACACAATAATATACATAATCCAGACTTTCTGTGTATAGTCCAACTTTACATGGCTTATTATTTTTAATTCTTTTACTCTATCTCTAAAGACTTTACCTTTTTTTAAAGCATTAACTTTATTTTATAACTCACTATACTCTTTCTTCTCTCTTTCAAGCCTATGTACATTTATTTAACACTATGACTCATCTGGATTTGTCTTTATTGTATATCTGTAATTCTTTCCTGTCCAGGAGTGCTTTTTAAAATGCTAAGCACTTCTTAAAAACTTAAGCTGCACCATTACTATGATATATACGGCACAGTCCAGCATGGCGAGCTGCTTGCCACCCCAAGAGCCATACACACTGCTCCGTTCTCAGGCACACATGGATTTAGTCCACCATGTTGGCACATCAGTTGTAGGAGGAGGAGCAGCCGTTTGTTCGTTCCCAGCTGCCCGGATAGCGTAGACCCGAAATAATCACATAGAAACTATATTAATTAAATCACTGCTTGGACCATTAGCTCTAGCTTCTTATTGGCTAACTCTTACATCTTAATTTAACCCATTTCTATTAGTCTCTATATCACCACGAGGTCATGGCCTACCAGCAAAATTTCAGCATATCTGTCTCCGGCAGTAGCTCATGGCTTCTCTCCGATTCCACTTTCCTCCTCCCAGCATACAGTCTAGCTTTTTCCCACCTAGTTCTGTTCTGCCCTTGCCATAGGTTCAAAGCAGTTCTTTATTTATTAACCAATAAAAGCCACACATAGAAGGACCTCCAAACACCATTGGGGAATGTGGCAGTGGCATGTGTGTGCTTGGGAAATTTCCAAGTTGCAGCATGCAGTAAGTTCCGCTGGTGTGGGAGATCTACAAAAAACCACTTTAGGTAAAAGCAAGCAAAGCAGGCAGGGTTGGGAGACTTTCTGGGCTGTGGACCAGCTGGGCATTTAGGTTATAGTTTTAATTAATTATGATAAAAGATAAAGTAGATGTAAATATTGTAACTATAATTTTTGTTTGATACTTGTTTTGTTATAGGTAATTTTACTATGTTAAAGTTAAAACCATCCTTTTTATTTAAACAGAAAAGGTGAGGTAATATGGGAGTCCCTCTGTGTGCTGTGATTACCATTAATGAATAAAGAAACTGCTTTGGGTCTATAGCAAGGCAGAACTTAGGTAGGCAGGGAAAGCAAGGCTGAATGCTGGGAGAGAGAAGGGTTGAGTCATAGAGAGATACCACCTATGAGAGATAGCCACCACCAGAATCAGACATGCCAAAACTTTGCTGGTAAGTCACTGCCATATGGCAATACACAGATTAATAGAAATGGGTTAAATTAATATGTAAGAGTTAGCCAATAAGAAGCTGGTACGGGAGAATTGTCTGTATTCTGTCAATCATGTTTTAAATAAACGTTGATTGGACAGGCAGGAAGTATATAGGTGGGTCAACCAGACTTTTGTCTTAACCCTGAGCTGGCATACAAGCACCCAAACCCAAAGTGTTTGGCTGGGCATGCAGGTGTGCCCTAAATGTATGGGTGCCATTTGTAGGTGGAGATCGCTTGTTTCCCAGCTGTCCAGACCTGAATAATCACACAGAAATTATATTAATTACAACACTGTTTGGCCAATAGCTTAGGTGTATTCCTAGTTAGCTCTTACCTCTTAAATTAACCCATTTCTATCAATCTGTATATCACCACGAGGCTGTGGCCTCCTGGTAAGGTTCATAAGGTTCCAGTGCATCAATCTCCTTGGGCAGCTACATGGCATCCCCGACTCCACCTATTCTTTCTATCTCTGTTCGAATTTCCTGCCTGGCTTTACTCTGCTAGGCTATTGTCCTAAGCAGCTTTATTCATTGATCAATAAAAAGCAACACTGTATATAGGACGACATCCCACATCAAGGGAGAAAGAGGGGAGGCTTGGAGAGAAGGGAGAGAAAAAATGAGGTTGGGATGTAAATTAAAGACTATAACTTCAAAACTTGTCAACATATTTCAATATTAAAATTTATTATGTTTTAGGATTTAGATATATATGTATGTATGCATGTGTCTATCTCAATCCTAAAACATTATACATATGTATATATATGTATGTGCATGTATGTATATCTATAGTAGAATATATTATCTTAAGGTGTTTTAACTTTTGTTTATGCTGTGTAACATTTATTTATGAAGTAAGGATGTGCTACTTCTGTTTATGTTGCATTTGTTTAACTCTGCAAAGCTGTGATTCATTGCCTGTCTAAAATAATTAATGGTCTAATAAAGAACTGAATGGCCAATAGCGAGGCAGGAACAAGGAGAGGTGGGGCTGGCAGGCAGAAAGTATGAATAGAAAAAACGAGGAAAAGAAGGAATAACGGACCAAGGAAAGGAGGACGTCAGCACCCAGCATTCACAGAGTAAGAGTGGAAGTAAAATATACAGAAATAAGAAAAGGGAAAAGTCCAGAAGCCATAGAAAGATGGGATAATTTAAGTTTGAAAAGCTGGCTAGAAATAAGCAAAGTTAAGGCTAAGCATTTATAAGTAAGAATAAGCCAGGCAATGGTGGCACACGCCTTTAATCCCAGCACTCCAGAGGCAGAGGCAGGCAGATCTTGTGAGTTCAAGGCCAACTTAGTCTACAGAATGAATTCTAGGACAGGCACCAAAGCTACACAGAGAAACCCTGATGATGGCTGAGCAAAGTACTCATCTATAATAGAGTATCATTAGGGATTATTTTATTGCTGGTGTTCCTTCAGTAGAAAAGTAGCATTTTGTTTTGTGCCCAAGGGGTCTCTAGGCTGTCTATTCTCAGGATCTTGGTCACCCAAGCAGCACTGGGTATGGGTTTTATCTTGTGCAGTGGGTCTTAAGTCAAATCAGATATTAGTTCTTTGCAGAAGCTTTGCGCCACCACTGCACCAGCACATCTAGCAGGTAGAACATTGTAAATCAAAGGGTTTGTGGTTCAGTTGGTGTTTATGTTTTTCTTTTTGTAGTGTGCACAATATCTTCCAGTACCAAGAACACTAGCCCATAGGGGTCAATGTTCTAGGATAGGCACTAGGTTTAACTACTCTACATTCAATAAGTTCTATAGGTGTTTCCAGCAATAGGGCTTTGTCATCAGTTTTTAGAAAGCAACCTATAGTCTTGGCAATAGCCTGGGTTGTTTGAAGGTTCCCATGGAACCCATTTGGTCAAGAACTCCATTAAATGGAACCCCATTCCTGGTACTGGAAGCTTCATTTGGTAAGAAGAGATGTTCAGTTGGGGCTCTTTGTCCTCTGTTATTTGGAGATTTCATTTAGATTACCTTCATATATTATATATTTTAGGAAGCTTCTACTGTATTAGGTTTCCACACTATCCCTCAAGTGACCCTTAATTTTAGCTATCTCTACCTGTACTTCATCCCTTGTCCTCTGTAGGCAGACTTTTCCCAGCTGCCAGTCCCAAGTATCCACACAGAGGTATATATTAATTACGAATTCTCAGCCAATAGCTTGAGCTTATTACTAGCTAACTCTTACATTTAAATTAACCCATATTCTCACCTATGCTTTACCATGTAGCTTGGTACCTTTTCTCAGCATGGCATGCCCATCTTGCTTCTCTCTGCGCCTACTGGTGACTCTTCTGACTCCACCCTCCTTCATCACCACCATCCTTAGTTTGGTTGTCCTGCCTATACTTCCTGACTGGCTATTGGCCAGTCAGCTTACTTATTAAACCAATTTGAGTGACAAATCATTAAAAGTGTACAAAAGGATTATTCCACAGAAACTATTGATGTTAAAAAAGTGTTCCATTAGTGTGACAGCCTACTTTACTAAATTCCTTTTTTTTTTTTCTAATTTTCGAGACAGGGTTCCTCTGTAGCTTTTTTTGGTTCCTGTGCTGGCCTCGAACTCACATGGATTTGCCTGCCTCTGCCTCCCAAGTGCTGGGATTAAAGGCGTGCGCCACCACCGCCCAGCTACTAAATTTCTTTTTAATATTTTTTGGTGTCATAGTGTATATTAAAGTTCAAAACAGGACATATAACTCAAAACTTCTGGTTCGTGAAAAAAGTGAATTATTTTCTTCTAGGAATTATTTTAGAATAATCTAAAGGATAACTTTCACTTACTGTGCTTAAAAATGCACAACAATTTGAAAAATACTAAAACTAACCATTATAAATATACCATCTTAAGGCTAGATGTTGGGGCACATGCCTTTAATCTTAGCAGGCAGAACTGAATTTGAAGTTATCCTGGTCTACACATACCCTCAAAAATAAAACTAGAGCAACAAAATATTAACCTTAGCAAGTCTTTGCTATACAAACAACTAAGTAAGGAGCTAATGAAATGTAAATATTTCTTGCTCTTGAAATAGAAATTCCATCACTTTCTTCATAAATCTTAAAATCTTAGCAGACTGTCAACTGAAAACACTGAGTGTATTTTGTACTTAACTAAGAAGCCACTTTACCATTATAACATTGAATAATGGTATTGTTCAGATACTCTATACCACCTTGAAAATAGACAAAGGAGAACAAAGCTACTTAGTATTATCCCTTCAACTGACTGAAGGCTACTTGCAATTTATGGTTCATAAAATAGAATAGTGATGATAAAGTAATTATACTGACTCAAATGAAGTGAGCATTTATTTCAAAAATAATCTAACAACATTAAATGAATACTAGGAGTTTAGAACGCATTGGCAAAGCATCCTGCTTGAGTTAAAATGTTTATGAAATAGCTACAATTTTAGGTCTTTAGTACATTTTTAGTACACTGGAACCATAAATATCTCAAAGTATAAATGTACTAAAAAGTACACATTTTAAAGCAGAAACTCCCCCCTTTCAAAGGGTGGCTAATATTTTATTACTTGTATATTTCAAACCATTATGCAAATTTCATTATATCTATTAACAAACTGTATTAATTAAAAATGCACTTCCGTTTCACAGATAAAAGTAATGTAAATATGACCCAAAGTGAGCCAGTCCTATTACTGTTTGTCCATAGTACACAAAAGTTGCCCTGGAGTCACGTTCTTTTCATCTCTAAAAAATGTTTTAGTCTGAAGGTTCCTGCCTATAAACATACAGCTGCTTGGATGGTGCACATTTGCAAGGCTACTTACTTTTTTCCACTTATATAAAAAAACTAATAATCAGATAAAATGTGTTGATAGCAGCCAGATTTCATACATCATTTTCTTCATGAACCTTGAAAAACGACCACAGTCCTCTGCGTATGTTGAGAAGTTCCTCTTCATGCTGTGACCAGAGGGAAAAACAACTATTTGCATAAAGACACATCAGTGTTCATTCCACCCAGTCCCTTAGGGTGTACGTGGAGGTACCTAGAGGATCCTCCCATCACTAGCAATATTCAAGATAATGGAGAAAAGACTTGCAGTCTTTTAAAACTTCACCTAAAAATGTAAAGGAAGAGTAAAAAAAAAAAATCTAGCTGGGCAGTGGGTGGTGCACACCTTTAATCTCAGTACTTGGGAGTCAGAGGCAGGTGGATTTCCTTGAGTTCAAGGCCAGCCTGGTCTACAGAGCAAGTTTCAGGACAGCCAGGCTACTACACAGAGAAACCCTGTTTGGAAAAAACAAAACAAAACAAAAATAAAACCAACAAATAAAAAACCTCTAGAGAAGACTTTTTTCAAATGAGGATCAACTTGGCAGCTTGTTTGCTCAAGTTGTATGAGCCTGGCTAAAGCGTCACAGTCCCTGTACTGCATGCCATTAAAATCTCAAGTACTTTAATACTTTATTGATAAAGGTCACTATTATTATGCACTTAACTCTGAGAAAACCCTTAAATTTGTCCATGTAAAGCAATGACACGAGTCTCTATGGGGTGTACTTCATCCTAGAATGTGGCTGCTAGTCTACTTGACTTAGAAAGCCAAGTACGTTTAAGCAAGTCAATGAAGAGCCATTGCTTACTTATGCAGGTGACAATTCTTCCACTCAGCAGTCTGGGTGCTTGGTCTTGGTTAAAGCACACAGTGGATATAAGCAGTACAAACAAGTCATTTCTTCACCTAGCTTTACATTTGCAAGTCACTATCTCTTTCCTCATCCATCCCTCGTCTACTTTAACAAGGTTCCCATAATTAAAAAAACAAACAAAAAAACTAAAAGTCACCAGCTTAAACCTGTTTCTCCAAACACCCACAAAAAGATAAAAAGTAAACAAGTGTGGTGGTCCATGGCTATAATCTGAGCATTCTAGAGGTTTAGGTGGGAGGATCACAAGTTTAAGGCCAATTTGGATTCAAAAGTAAGAACCTGTTATAAAACAGAAGCACACAAAAGCCTGGTAATTACACGAGAGCATACACTCAACCCACTTACCATTTTCTTAAGTAGCTTATCTTGCAGAATTTGCATGTTTGCTTTCATCAAACGCATCTGTAAACAACATTTCTCTCATGAAATTTATCAGATTTTCACAACAAAAAGACAAGTTAGACTATCCAACATCAAGGTTACATATTAAGTACATAAATTTATACCTCAGATATAAAAACATTATCTTCGTAAGCAGAGTTAGAGACAAGAAAACTATTATCCAGTGAAGTTTTCAAAACACGAAGCCTAAAAAATAAAATGAGAATTAACTTTTTACATATCAGTTCACAGTCCACTGCTATAGTGCAGTGTATGTTGTGTTTCATCTACAATCTTACAGATTCTATTCATTAAGAAAATTATACTAACCTCTCCTTCTCACTTCGGAGATATGTCTTCATCTTCTGAACTAATTTTTCCTCGACATCCTAAGTTTTAGGGTACAATAAATCTCTTGTATTTTAACATGATTAAAACCTGAATTATAATTAATGTATTTCTACTAGTCTAAATTTAAGCAAAAACTGGTTATATGCTAAGAATACTGTATTTAGAATACTGTATTTAGCATATACTCTTTCATATTACAAGTATTAGAAATAAACTCTCAGATGTCTCCCACATTATCAAAAATCATCATTATAAACTAGTTGGAAATTTCTGAGTTCAGATGCAGCTGATAGAAGATAGAGTTATGTTTTAAATAACAATAACCTGCAGCAGTCTTCCAAACTGGTGAATAAACAATTTTAAAGAGCTATATTTAGCCTTTAAACATTTTGAGAAATGTTTAATTTTAAGAAACACAAACCACAAGTTCCTTCTCCAAGTCTCGTAAAGTCTCTGAGTCTTTTCCAACTTTCTCCATCTCATTTATGAGAATGACTTTGAATTTCTCCAAACTTTCATTCCTATTAAAAAGGAATAAAATGAGATTGTTGCAGCACCACAGGGCCCACAGCTCATAAGCACACAGTATGCATGGCTCACCAAACAGATGTGTGGTACAGACCTGCGTCCTCGAGCTTGAGAGGTCACTGTCATTAGATGTTGTTGAGTCAATTTTAATGTCTTTGTAGTAAAGTCATCCATGATTCTATGTTGGGTCTGAAAGATACTTTTAACTTAAAATGTCTTTATAGAAATAACAAGCTAACCAAGACTGTGTTATGAAGAAGTCTTCCCATAACACCTAAGAAAAACTTAGAAAATTAAAAATGTAATTATTTAAATCAACGTTTTTATAATGAACTCAGCAGTGTTTACTTGTGTTGGTCAGGATTTGATTAGAGTTCAATTTTCTACTGTTTTTAGGAATACTATTTATATATTAGTAAATATTTATAGTGTTTATAAAAACTAGAACTAATTATAGTTTTCTTCAAGAGCACAGCTTAATAGAATTTACCATTTTTCACAAAACACATTTTCACCTACTGCAGTCATATAACAGTCTGGAAAATTAGAGATTCTCTTGACTTTTGAAAATATGAAGATTTTAAGAAATTTCAGATCTTATCTTTGGATAAAAGGAAAGGCGATCAAGAGATGAGGTTCGTGTCATACTAACTATACTTACTGTTTACAGGAGGGAATGAACTAATTATCAGTCCAAATAAAGACATGAGAATGTGCTTTTCTACCTATTAGTAATAGTAAACACTGTTTTTAGGATGTACTCTGTGTATAGACATCCACTGAATTCTCAGAAACTAAGGTCACAGTAGAGACAATGGTGGAAGAAAGCTGGAGTATAAGACACTATATTATGTGCTAGTCTTAACCAATAATAGCCTCTGTGAGATTAAAATGTCTAAAGACGGAAATGAGGAGATAACTACCTGCCAAGGGCTTACCATGCAAGCATAAAGACCCTGGTTCAGATCCCCAGCACCAACATAAAAAGCCAGGTGCAGGGGCACATACTTGTAAAGCCAACTCTGGGGATGTAGAAACAGGCTATCTGGGGCTTGCTGGTCAATCAGTACAATATAGCTCAATAAATAAACTATCTTCATTGAGAGATAATGTCTCACAAAAAGACTGTGGAGAACTGCAGACACCTAAGAAAGACCTCTAACCTCCACAAGCACATGTGTGTGCATGCACACCTCACACACATACAGAACAAAATGTAAAAATGCAAAGAAAAATTTAACAGATGAATTAGAACTATATATATGGTGGAAAGATGTTAGTAGGAATGAGAGGTGCCTTTTATCTGATAATCCAAATTATATGCAAAGGCAGCTTCATAAATGGGTGTTTTGTTGACTAAGGATCAGACAAGCCATCCATCATCTACCAGAAACTTGGAGTGCATTATCATGGTATTGTGTATAACTTATGAGGTAACTCACATCAGTTTTCCTCTTATAGTCTGAGCTGATGTTATCATATAACATTTCAGCACCTGGAAACTCCTGTTGCCAGTCCTCAGGAATAGAAAAATCTGGTGTTGATAATGAAGCTGTAATTTTAGACATTAAAATAAAAACAATGAGTTAATATTAAAATATGTATTACCACAAAATTTATCACATTGTCCTCAGACTGAGAACAAAAAATTTCTGTGTTTAAATCCAACAGAGGATTTTTTATTATTAAAGAATGAAATTGTCACAGAACCCTTTTATAGGGTTACTGAGGCACAAAAAACAAATATTTTTTACTTTTAAATCTGATCCATTAATAAGAAAGAAGCACCAGCAAAGTATTTTAGTGACACACATCGAGTAGCTCAGATTTCAGTAAAATGAAAATTCAAGACATGATATGATGGGGAAATCTGTTTGAACATCATGCTATACCTTTAATATAAAGTCATTTCTGTGATAAAAGTCCATATCCATCTTGGACTCACACAAAGTTGTTTGTACAAAGAGTTGTGTTTAAGTCAAATTCTAGGAAGCTGTCCAGACGTTCTGACAGGATTTTGATCTGCTTACTTTTGTAAATGTGATTATCTGAATCTTCCCTTTGACACAGTCTTTTGGAGAGTAATTGTTCTCTCTCTTCTGCCTCTTCCACTTCTGCTTCATTGGAATTACTTAGATCATCTTCTAGGAACATTTGCCGTCTGCGACATCGTTGACTAGGACCTCAAGAAACCATTAAAAATAATAGTGCTATAATTCTGATTCAAAACATCTACCACTTTATTGCTTTAAATTAAAAAGTTTTTAAACAACTATGTTAAAGTATACTTTATACTTTTTATTTCTGACAACAATGATGTGACTTGAAATGTAGAACTCATTTAGGTATAAATCCAAAGTAATTAGTAATGACTTTGAAGGCAAGGCTGTGACTAGAAAGACAGCTAAACAGATGGGAGCACTTGCTGCCCTCACAAGGACCTAGGCTCAGTTCCCAGCATCTGTGCAGTTGCTCGAAACTAACTCCAGCTCCAGAATACTTGACACCCGGCCTCCACAAACACTGCACGCACATGGAGCATATATGTACATGCAGGCAACATAAAATTTTTAAAGAAAATCTTTAAAAAGCAAGACTATGCCTACAAACCTGATACATGAGTATTGTCACTGGGCATATCCCACCATATTTTCTCTACTCTTTCACTAGAACATGATAATGGAGATGCGGCAAGGCTTTCCTAAAATAAATATTAGAAATTAGAAGAAAAGTAGTATAAACACTTGTATTTATCTTTGACTATTCTTTTATCATCTTTATGAAACTCCCAAGCCAACAGATTTCAAATGCTGTCCAATTCTTTCTCATATCACTGTCTTTAAGTCATCTTTAAGATTGCTGCAAATGAATCTAGATATTAGATTAGCATCAATTTTAGGCTAATATAGTTTTTAACCTGGTAAATTTGCAAATTTCTTATTTTCAATTTCACCATGTTGTTATTGTCTTTGAGTTAGAAAATAGGGAGCTACAGAAAAATTTTCTTATAAAGTGACATTTTTAACCTTTAAACTTGTGTTTTACTATTTGAACACAGTTTTTTTTAAAAAAACAATTTTACTTAGATTACTATTCTTTAATACATGTACTCTTCTAGGCACTTATGGTTAGCTTAAATCCTAAGCTTCACCCCAAAATACAACACTTTATTTTCATCTTCTATAGTATACAGTTGTTAAATATTTTTACTTATCAACCAGTTGAGTTTTCTGCTTACAAGAAGTTCAGAAAACCAAATTTCTATATAATCATGAAGGCAGAAATTTTATAAATATGTAAACTCAGATTTAGCCCCTATATCCTTATTATTTTAAGACTTTTCTTTTAAACTTTTTATATGACTAAATCATTCTATCACAGAGAAAAAAAACTTGGTAGCCTGATTCCCACTGAATACTAGCAATTTGAATTAGCATATTACCTCTCTCTTGCTTTGTATATGGTTTTCACGACTCTCTGGAGATTCAGTTTCCATAAAATGTTTCTCTGAGTTATTACTGCTTACATCTGAATAGCTGTTATAATGTAGGGTTCTTTGATTGTCTATCACTGAATTTGTATTTTTTCTATTCAAAACAGAATTATTCTTGGTAGTTGTGTTTCTGGGCTAGGAATGAATGACACATAGAAACCCAAAGATAATTAGATAAATATTTAAAAACAGAAAAAAGTATGAAACAATTGAAAATTTTAGAGAATTAACTCAATGCTAAAATTCATAATCCACTTAAATAGAACATTAATTAGCTCAACGACAAGTATCTCGCAAGTCCAATGAGCAAAGATGCCTGATGTATGGTTCTATACTTCACAGGTCAAGTCACTTTAACAAGAAAAGGAGCATGAAAGTCCAAGAATTGGTCATAAAATACAAAAGTTATAATACTTTATATAATCATCTGTAAAGAAAATCAATGACAACCTGGGAAATTATAGAATTCAGCAAGATCACTCAAAATTTAAAAAATTATTTTATACAAGAGTAAAAGCCTATCACTTATTGGCTTTTTTGTTAAGATAAATACAAATCAAAAACCTTTAAAACTCCAGAAATGTAAAGTGTAGGTTTGTGTGTGAAAACACTCAGACAAATGTAAAAACTAAGCAGTGTAGTATTAGTACAAGACAGTGACTAATAGCTAGACTCATGTGACCAACAAAACTAAGGCTGAGTTAATGTAAACATTAGATGTGAAAAACTTCCACTGTTCACAGGAAATCCTAGAGAGGCTGAAACCTAAAAGTTTAAATCAAAAAGTAACATTTTTACAATAAAGGAAAATACTTTAAGAACAAATACTTAAGGAAGTATTAGATCTTACTAATATAGCCCAGGTTGCTCTTGATATTTCAATCTTTCTGCCTTCACCCCTTGAGAGCTAGGACTACAGGTATGTATCAGACATTTCTGCTTGAGTCTTACACAGTCTGAAAGATCAGAAATTTTATTTCATAGTTTGCCAGACTAGAGTTCTGGATTCTAACAAGTGAAAGGTACAATGCCTTTAACAGATACAGAAGTTACATTCAAGCCTACAGTAAGAACTCCTGTAAAGGCTGGGTTTGGTGATGCAGACTTTAATCCCAGCATTTGGGAGGTAGAGGCAGGTGAATCTCTAAGTTTGAGGCCAGCCTGGTCTACATAGTGACTTTCAAAGCTACATAGCAGGACCCTCTCTCAAACCCTCCCCCCGAAAAAAAAAAACTTCCTGTAAACTTTAAGATAAATCAACACTTCCATTTTACAAATTAGAAAACATAAATGGGACTAAAGATGTAGCTTGGTGAAGAATGTTTATCGAGTACGTATAAAGTACTAGATTCAACCCCTACTAACACAAAAAACCAACAATGAATTCACAGAATGCTAAAAGGAAAGTCCTCATTAATACAGTCGACCATAAAACTCCAAAGATAGACTAAACTTCACATGCACCAGGCGAGTAAAAGCAGAAACCTGAGGTAGAACTCAGCACAAACTATGGAAAAGGGGCAGTTACTGCCTAACTTTCCAGCAAGTTAGTATGTAACAAACTAAAATTCCATAGAGCATAGAAAACATCACACAGAAGGTAATAAAAGCAGTTAGAATTACCTAGATGTAGACAGACACTTGGAAAATGACAAGTGAACGATTTAAAGAATGCAAAAAGACAGATGACAGAATCTAATAGGGCACTAAGTTGGTATGTTGCCATCTGTAAAAAAATGAGACTTGCAAAGGGGCTTGGAGGGCTAATGAGGTAAGTCAGAGTCTAAACCTCCTACATCTGTTTAAAATGCACTACTCTGAACTGTTTGACATACTGACAGTTTAAGCTAAGATTTTGTTTGCAAAATACGCCCTCCCCCCCTCCCCCGGTAAAGACTGCTGGCTTAAAATAAAAGGGCTTTAAAGCCATCTAGAAAAAAAAATCAGCTAAAAGTGATAGGCCAGATGGCTCAATACACCAGTAATTTTGGATATCTGACACAGGTATGTTAATAACCACTGCACTTTAAGTGCTGGTACTTTATCTAGGTCCCCATGCATCTAGACAAGTGCTCTCAGTACACCTCTCCAAGCCCTAAATAGTCATTAACACCATTTTATTATAAGCAATGGTTAGTACCTATGAGTTTTAAACCCCTTATATAACTAAGCACTTGAGCAATATGTTTTTTTTTAAATTAATTAATTAATTAATTTATTTATTGAGGATTTCTGCCTCCTCCCCGCCACCGCCTCCCATTTCCCTCCCCCTCCCCCGATTAAGTCCCTCTCCCTCATCAGCTTGAAGAGCCATCAGGGTTCCCTGTCCTGTGGGAAGTCCAAGGACCGCCCACCTCCATCCAGGTCTAGTAAGTTGAGCATCCAAACCGCCCAGGCCCCCCCAAAGCCAGCACGTGCAGTAGGATCAAAAACCCATTATGGTTTTCAACTATATTCTTCAGTTTTGTCAATTTGTGATTCCAATAACAAAAACTTATTAAAGGTTAAAACACTGAACAAACATATAATACATATTTGATGAATATTCTAGGCAAATGGCTAACTATTTTCAGATGCATATGATAAAAGAAAATTATATTCTTACCAAAGAAGACAGTCCTGGAACAGGTGAGCTACTCTTTCTCACACATAGTGTACTGGTCTCACTGGTTCTGGGCGATTTTCTCTGACTTTCAACTTTATTGTTACCGTTTAAGGATTCAGATGATGCAGTTTTTGGATAAGGTGAAAAAGATTTTGTGATGTAGTCATAATCTTCAGTAAGATCCCTTTCTGTTATTTTCTCTATACCTAGATTCCCCCAAAACACAAACATACAGTATTACTGTTAAAAATAGAGTATTATTTCATGCTTGCTCTAGGGAAGGGCATGATAGAATAATTTATCAAATGTTCAAAGATTAGGTGTATTTTTAAAAGATACACTTTCAATAATTTAAGACTAACTATGTTTTAAATACTAAGACTTTGAACAATTCACAGTTGAAAATTTAAGGACCTTCAAAAAAATTTAAACTACACACATAGACACACACACATTGTATGAGATGACTTAACTGCTACTTTAAATATTTTAACATTATAGTAACTAACTGTTAAAGTTTTACAAAATCAGTTGGTCTAGACTGCTCACTGAAATACCAGGACAGTAAGGCTGGGGAGACAGCTCAATCAGAAAGTGCTTGCTGCATAACCACAAGAACCTGACTTCATCTCCTGAACCCACATTAAAAAGACAGGCATGGTGAAATATGCCTGTAATTCTAGAGCTTGGGAGTTGGATCTCTGGAGCTCAGTCAGCTAGCCAATTTATTCTATTTGATGAGCCCAGGTACCAAGTGGACCCACTTAACTAAAAGTTTTGGGGGAAGATGGCTCCTTAGAAACAACATTTAACATGCATATAAGCACCAAAATAAAAAAGCAAGGACGTTAAGTTTTAATGAAATCAATTCTCAGTTTTTTAGCTCAAATCAAGATATGTGCATTTGTCTTAGCTTATCTAATGAGACAATGATTCTGAGCACTGTGAACATAAAAAGATTTTGTGTGCTTTAGGGAAACATACACATTAACATTTAACTTTTGGATTTAACTGAAATGATTCACATTTGGAACTGTTTTAAAATAGCCTGAGATTTTGTAATTGAAAGATATACGTAAGCCAACACTCTAAAGACTATGTATTTTCATTACCAATTATTCTTAAATAAAAGCAAACACTATTGTTTCTGAAGATAATCTACTGTGAGTTCACAGAATCACAGCATTTCTTACATTTTCATCAAAGAATTGTATAAAGGATCCCATACAGTTCCTGCTATTAAATACTTAAAGTATTAGAATTATGTTACATTTTTGCTTTTATAGCTTAAGAATATTAAATATTTCCACATTGAATCATTTGATATTTAACATCCTAACATGAAAACGTTGGATTCTATTTATGTTCTCAACTTGGCCAAAAAAACCCCAATTATTAGCATTAGCTGATTTAAAAGGAACTTTTAAACTACCTATCTCAAATAAATTTCACAAAACTAATCTTAGATTTTCATAGAGTTACAAAAGAAAATTGCTAACTATTCTTACTAAGTAAAATGCAAGGAAAATGAAGAAATACTGACATCTTGTCACTTCTACAGAAGATGGGCTCCCAGACACAGATGCAGAAGATAGGCAAAAACTGTCTTCTCTCCCATCTCTTAGCTCAGATGAAATTTTCTGTTTTTCTTTTGCCGTTTCTGTAGTGACAACTTCCTGTGGTTCCTTTGGCAGTTTCTTGGTCTGGGCTCTGGAATGGACAGTCTCCTCCTAAATGCACCAACAACCTCAAATTATGGTCACATACATTTATACAACTGGGTATATGTTACACTACAGCACTGACTGACTTATTACTATGTAAGGCCATAACAAGAGCTTAGATGTTATTGGCAAATATATGTTCTAGGGCACTTTGAAAATATAATGACTGCACAGACTGTGTATAGAATAGAATGCTGTGCAGGTTCAAAGCTGGTGACTGTATCCAGGATAGAGAAAACAGAACTCCTAAGATTTCATTGTGCATGAGACACTGAGAAGTCCATGAACCAAGATGGTGAAGGGGAGACATACACGAAATAAGACTGCAGAAAAGACCAAAGGTACTTGAGAAACTCAGGTCATCATTCAGTAACAACAGAGAATTTGTTTATAGCTCTGTGTAAGCAGAGGGCTTTTTTTTTTTTTTT
>NC_022033.1:3407258-3475577 GCF_000317375.1 Microtus ochrogaster | reverse complement strand
TGGCCTTGAACTCCCAGAGATCCGCCTGCCTCTGCCTCCCGAGTGCTGGGATTAAAGGCGTGCGCCCGGCGGCTCTTCTCTATCTTGCACCATCTCACTGGACCAGTTTCTCTCTGCCTACCTGGTCTCTGCAGCTGCTTATGAAATAACCACTCTGAGGCTTATTATCAGTTACAATTATTTGGCCAATGGCTTAGGCTTTTTATTGGCTCTCTTATTTAAATTAACTCATTCCTACTGATTTGTGTATCATCACTACATGGCCGTGGCATAACCTCTGTTCTAGCATCTTTCTCCTTAGGCTGCTCTTGGCATCTCTCTCCAGTGGCTACAAGGCATCTCCTTAACTCCTTGAAAATTAAGGATTTTTGACATTGTTTATTTTTAAGCATAGATAAGATGAATGGCTTAGAAAGGCATATTTGATGGTGGGTATGTTAACAGTAAAGCAAGAAATAAGACAAAAATAGTGATTGTTATCTGATCTAAAGGAACTATATATCTCCAAATTCTGGGGGTAGAAAAAGCCAGCATTCCTCAGAAAGCCATTTCCGCTCTACCAAAGGAGCCAGTTTCTTCATCACTTGGGGCAGAGACACAAATGGCTATCCATGGTACCAATTAGCATGCCAAAGTACATGCTGGCCTCCAGTCTCCCTCAGTTATTTCAGCGTCCATGTTGGCATTCTGGATCCTCTCATCCCACCCCTTAACCCTAAACTTCTCCAGCTCAGAACCTCCCCTCCCCTCCCCCATCCAGCTGTGTGTGTGCTTACTCAAACTCTCTTCCTCTCTCCCCCCCTCCTCTCTTAGTCCCTCTTCTGCTCCTCTTTAGATCTCCTTTGCCATCACACTTCTCTTTGTCTTCATCACCCCCTATATCTCCTTCTCAAGGCCAAGTCCATTCTGCTGCCTATGTTCAACCTAAGGCTTTCTTCTTCCTACTCTGGACTCTTCCAGATGACTCTGGCTATACTTTCCCCTCACAGCTATAATAAAAACCTTACACTTAACCAAACCTTGGAACAGTCATGTCAGTTTATACAATTATGTTACAAGGTCTTTAAAATGTTCCAGACAAGAGAGATCAGGAACACAAACAAAAGGAAATGGTGGTTTAATGGGTTAAGATCAAACAAAGTGAGTCCCCATGGTGGTGCACAAACCTTTAATCCCATAATCCAAGCACTCAAGAGGCAGAAGCTGCCTGATCTCTATGAGTTCAAAGTCAGCCTGGTCTAAATAGTGAGTTCTACTGAGCTTCAGGACAGCTAAGGCTGTTACACATAGAAACTGTATCCCCAAAACGAAAAAACAAAACCAAAGCAAACAAACTAATCAACAGTGTAGTAGTTAGTCAAAGATCTATCTTTACCAATAAGCTCTCTGGGTTCAAATTCTGTCTCTATCACTTCCTAACATGAATTTCTCTAAGATGATAATATTCACAGTAGTGAACCACCTACATATTATGGTGTAGGAGTTCCTTCTGTTTGTGTGTTGCTTGCATTGGTTAATGAATAAAGAAACTGCCATGGCCTAGCTGATAGGGCAGAACTTAGGTAGGCAGGGAAGACAGAACTGAACCCTGGGAGGAAGAAAGGCAGAGTCAGGAGAAAGATGCCATGGATCTGTGGGAGACAGACGCTGAGAATTTTCCCCGGTAAGCCACTGCCATGTGGTGATACACAGATTAATAGAAATGGGTTAAATTAAGATTTAAGAATTAGCCAATAAGAAACTGGTGCTAATGGGCCAAGCAGTGATTTAATTAATACAGTTTCTGTGTAGTTATTTCAGGGCTAAGCTAGCTGGGCGGCCAGTATAAACAAGCAGGCCCTCTTCCTGTTACAATATTAGATGAATATTTTGCATATCACCATAGAATCTTCATCTGGCGATGGATGGAGATAGAGACAGAGACCCACACTGGAACACTGGACTGAGCTCCCAAAGTACCAATGAGGAACAGAAGGAGGGAGAAGATGAGCAAGGAAGTCAGGACCAAGAGGGGTGCAACCACCCACGGAGACAGTGGGGCTGATCTATTGGGAGCTCACCAAGGCCAGCTGGATTGTGACTAAAAAAGCAGGGGATAAACCCGGACTCTCTGGATATGGCGGACAATGAGGGTTGCTGAGAAGCCAAGGACAATGGCACTGGGTTTTGGTCCTACTTCTTGTTCTGGCTTTGTGGGGGCCTAGCCAGTTTGGATGTTCACCTTCCTAGATCAGGATGGAGGCGGGAGGACTTTGGACTTTCCACAGGGCAGGGAACCCTGACTGCTCTTCAGACTCGAGAGGGAGGGGGAGAGGAGTGGGGAGAGGAGTGGGGGGAGGGTGGGAGGAGTGGGAGGCTGGGAGGAGGCGGAAATTTTTTTTTTCTCAATAAAAAAAAAAAGATACCATCTTACACCTGTCAGAATGGCTAAAATAAAAAACACCAATGATAAAAAAAAGATAAATCTGTAAGACTAGCAATGGGCATGCTGTAAGTAGTACTATATGCATACATAAAAAATTTAGTAGTTTAAGAAAATTAAATTTAGAGATTATCAATTTTAATTATATTGATTTACCTTTGTCAGCAGTTTATCTTTAAGTATATATGAAAATTCTTTTTCACTCTCTGATTCTGAAGTTGAGAGATCTTTATAATTTTTTTTTGTTTTTGTTGCCCTTCGTGGAAGTCTGGTTCTCTGATCTACAACTATTTCATCATCCTTTTTGGTAATGTTTTTATTGCGTGCCTTTAGGAGAATATTTCATGATTATTATAATATCAGTAATAGAGGTATCAGAAATATAAGCTATTTGTGATAAAAATGCAACATTGGCAGCTACATACAAAATATATGTAGGAATGAAATGATTCTTGATTGAAAAAAACTACCATTCTTGTCATCTATCACTGTTTTATTTCTACCATGCAATCTCTAAGAGAAATAATTTCCAAAGTTACACACACACACACACGTACGTGAGGGAGTATACTCGGTAAAGTACTTGCTGCATAAACACAGAGACCTGAGTTCAAATATTCAGAACAAATATAAACAAGCCAAGCACAAGGGTCAGTTCTTATAATCCCAGTACTGGGGAGGCAGACAGGTGAATCCCTGTGGTCACTAGCCAGCTAGGACAGTCAGATTTCATGAGCTCATTGATCAGACATTTCAATCAAAGTGGTGAACTCTAGGCTTAGTAAAATGTGGAGAAGTGATCAAAGAGAGCATCCCAATATTGTTAACCTTTAGCCTCCACATATACTGGCACAAGTAGTATATATCCACACACAGGTGCATGCATGCAGAACACATGCATGTACACATAGATATACATGCATACTCCAAGACACTATTAAAAATAGAATGCATGATAAAAATAATGCAAAGGCAAGGTCAAGGACCAGCTATGGAAACAGGTAAAAAAAAATGAAGGCATGTGTTATTGCTATAATGGTCTCTAAATGGTATTTTGTCTCTTGATTACCATTATGGATCTTGGCTGCCCCCTTTCCAAGGATGACCCTGCAAAATTCAGGAAAATAAGATTAAAATTTTCAATAGATAAAATAGTCATAACATTTCTGCAAGAATAAATTTAAAATCATAAAATAAGCCCCTCACCCTGATATGGGATTCCCTCTGTATTCTGTGAATAACATTGGTTAATAAAGAAACTGCCTTGGGGACTGCACAGGAAATAGAGGTATATGGGGAAAACTAAACTGAATGCTGGGAGAAAGAAGGAGGAGTTAGAAAGAAGCCATGTAGCTGCTGGAGTGAGATGCCAGACCTTTACCCGATAAGCCACTGCCATGTGGCGATACACAGATTACTAGAAATGAGTTAAATTAAGATATAAGTGTTATCCAATAAAAATCTAGAGCTAATGGGCCAATTTGTATTTTAAATAATAGTTTCTATGTAATTATTTTAGGGCTGAGCAGCTGGGAACCAACAAGCAGCCTCCAATAACAAATTGGCACACCAACATGGTGGATGGACTATATCCACATAAAACCTGAGAAAGCTTGAAAGGGAATCCTAGACACAAAAGAACAGAGTTAAGCATGGTTTGGTATTGGCATTTTCTTGGATGGGTTCTATTTGCTAGAAGCAAGCAGAGGCATGATTCAGCAGCAGCAGAAAAAAAAGGCCAGCTTTCTGGGCGATGCTGCCAGCGTGACCTCTAGCTCTTTCAGGAGGCCAAGCATCTAAATAAGCAGCATGATACAAACTGCTTAATGGCTCAACATAGACCCACTGCATACTTGGAACTGGGACCATGTGCGTGGCTCGAGGCAGTGAATGGCCTTCCTCCACCATGCTGGACTGTGTGAAGCAAGCAGGCAGGGCCATATATACCCTAACAATGATGCAGCTCAGATTCTTAAGAAGTGCTTATAGTCAGAATAATTACAGATATGCAATAAAGACAAATTCAGATGAAAAAGACCTCGAAATGATACACAGTGTGTTTAAAAAGGTACGTAGGTTTGGGAGAGAGAAAAAAAAGGAGTATAGAGGGTCATAAACAGTAAAGAGACAATATAATAAACATTAAAAAGTAGTACAGTAAAAATAAATGAGTCATGTAAAATTGGACTATACACAGAGAGTCTGGATTGTGTAATTATTGTGTTTACTTTGAATTTTTTGACTGTGAGAGAGCTAAGTAACCAATATACATACTTTAAAGGTATCTTGTCTTCAAAATTTGGGTCTAAGGATTTGTAGCTTTGGAAAAGAGGTTCTTCTTTTGTTTCTACAGAGGATAAAAACCTATGAAATTTTTCCAGACTAATGTGGTTTGATGCAACAAGAACCCCTGAAAAGTCGCCACATTACTAATAGCTTTAGGCCCAGTTGCTTCTTTCATTTCAAGCATAATGTCAGCCATCTTTTTATAATTCTTTGGGAGCTAAAAACAAGTAAAACTAGTGAAGCAAATCTTATTTACAAGAGTCCTATAATGCATGTTAACTTACCATCTAATCACTTCAACAAAATAATTGCCATAAAAATTTTGTATTTTTATTGATTGCAGAATTTTAGACCACTATCACCACATTAAACAATAAAAGCAACACATAGAAGGACCTCCCACACCAGTGTATGTGTTGGATAAGGCAGAGAAATGATGATACAGAAACACACAGAGCATAAATAGCAGTAATTAGATGTGTCAGGGACTAATTTTTTATTCTGTTTAAGAATATTAATATTGTTCATGAACATCAGCTACATAACTGAGTAATAGTGATCCATGAATAAAATAAGCAATGATAATATGTAATGAATCAAGAATTACGGTAAGTCACATTTGTATGTATGTAGAATCTAAGGGGAGATGGGGAGAGAAAAGTGAGAAGGGGAGGATGGGGGGAACTTGGGGAAACAGAGGATGATTGGGATAAAGGAAGGCTGGATAGGGGAGCACGGAAGCACAATTCTTAGTTAAGGGAGCCACCTTAGGGTTGGCAAGAGACTTGAACCTAGAGTGGCTCCCAGGAGCCCAAGGCCATGTCCCCAGTAGGATATGGAACCTGAAATGACCCTATCCTATAGCAATACTGCCGAATATCTTGCATATCACCATAGAACCTTTATCTGGTGATGGATGGAGATAGAGACAGAGGCCCACACTGGAGCACAGGACTGAGCTCCCAAGGTCCCAATGAGGAGCAGAAGGAAGGAGAAAATGAGCAAGGAAGTCAGGACCACGAGGGATGCACCCACCCACTGAGACAGTGGGGCTGATCTATTGGGAGCTCACCAAGGCCAGCTGGACTATGACTGAAAAAGCATGGGATAAAACTGGACTCTCTGAACATGGTGAGCAATGAGGGCTGATGAGAAGCCAAGGACAATTGCACGGGGTTTTGATCCTACTTCATGTTCTGGTTTTGTGGGAGCCTAGCCAGTTTGGATGTTCACCTTCCTAGACATGGACAGAGGGGGGAGGACCTTGGACTTTCCACAGGGCAGGGAACCCTGACTGCTCTTTGGAGAGGGAGGGGGAGAGAAGGGGGGAGGGGAAGAAGGGGGGGAGGAGGGGGAGGGAAATGGGAGGCTGGGAGGAGGCTGAAACTTTTCCTTTTCTCAATAAAATAAAAAAAAAAGAAAATATAAGAGGCTTGGGAGATATCTGTTTAAGTGATTTTCACTTAAACACAAAGACCTGAGTTTGGATCTCCAACAACCAATGTAAAAGGCAGGCAAGGCAGTTTACAATTATAATCACAGCACAGGCAAACCAAACACAGGAAGATCACTGCATCTTGCTGGCCTGTCAGTCATTTCGGCTGAACTGCCTGCCAAGCTTCAAGCTGAGAAACTCTCTCTCAAAATATAATGTAGAGAGCAATCAAAGAAGACAGCTAGCATCAACCTCTGGCAGTTCTTCCTATGCCTTTCCGCCATCCTACCTTCTTTCTCTCTTGCCCACCCATACAAATATAACCATTAGCAAAACAATGAAACAATTAGTATATGTTTTGTCCTACTTATTAGGGCCTGTTAATAATAAAGTATAAATGATAAAAGGAATAAACAAGCAAGAATCTATAAGAAACTTATGATTATCAAGCAATAGACTTAGGATTATCAAGTTATCATGCATTTCAATAGAGTATTTTATATAACTGAATATAATTATTTACACTATTTCTCTAAAAATTAATTTCTTACTTGATTTTCTACTTTTGTATTTCTTCGCATTTTTATTTCTACTGTAATCCATTAGTCTTTTTGATTTTGGTTCTCTTAGCCAGCTAATGTCAGTCTTGCTGTCATCACACCCACATTCTGTTTCAGTGTCACTAAAGAGTATTTTCTCATGACTTGCTGACATCTAGAGAGAAAGCCAACAAACATGCCTTAGTACATGTCAAACAGTATCGTAATGCCCAAATATCCAAACAATAAACTAAATGCTGGTGGCTTTGCCAATTTTTCTGTTGCTTGCTTTTTTAGCACTGGTAAGGGTTCAAAAACTCAGTGCCTTTTATATATCAGGTAAAAGTTCTATCACTTGGTACATCCCTGGATATATTTTTTTATTCCTTTTACATTTCAACCACAGTTCCCCTTCCTACACCTCCTCCTGCTGCCCTTGCCCATCACCCCCAAAACAACCCCCATCCATTCCTCCCAAAGGGTAAGACCTCCCATGGGAAGTCAATAAAACCTGGCACATTAAATTGAGGCAGGGCCAAGCCCCTCTCCCCTCCCTCAAGGTTGAGCATGGCATCCCACCATAGGGAATGGATTCAACAAGCTAGCTCATGTTCCAGGAATAGATCCTGGTTCCACTGACAGGGGCCTTTCAGATAGACCAAGCTATACAACTATCTCCTACATACAGAGGGCCTAGGTTCTGTTCCATCTGGCTCTACAGCTGTCAGTCTAAAGTTCATGAGTTCCCACGAAGAGTTTGGATCAGTCGTCGTCTCTGTAGATTTTTTTCCTGTCATGATCTTGATCTCCCTAGGACATATAATCCCTCCTCCCTCTCTTTGACTGGATTCCAAAAGAATGGGGTACAGATCTAACAGAATTCTCAACAGAAGACTCTCAAATGGTTGAAAGACATTTAAGGAACTGTTCAACATCCTTAATCATCAGGGAAATACAAATCAAAATGATTCTGAGATACCATCTTCCACCTGTCAGAATGGCTAGGATCAGAAAGATACCAAGAACAGCCTATGTTGGAAAGAATGTGGAGTAAGGGGAACACTCCTCCACTGCTGATGGGACTGCAAACTTGCACAGCTACTTTGGAAATCAATACAGCACTTATCAGAAAATTGGGACTAAACTGCCTCAACACCCAGTGATAATACTCTTGGGCATATCCCCAAAGGATGCTTAAATCATACCACAAGGACACCTGCTCAACTATGTTCATAGCAGCATTATTTGTAAGAGTCCGAATTCAGAAACAACCTGAATGCTCCTCAACTGAAGAACGGATAAAGAAATGTGGTACATTTATACAATGGAGCATTACTCAGCAGTAAAAAGAATGATATCATAAAGTATGCAGGCAAACGGATGGAAGTAGAAAAAAAAATCATCCCGAGTGACTCAAGGATAAACACAGCATATATTCACTTATAAATGGATACTAGATGTAAAGCAAAGGATAACCAGACTATAATCCTTGAATATAATTTTTTAAAGTATTCCATGATTTGTCAATAAATGCAATTTTAGGGGGCTGGAGAGATGGCTCAGAGGTTAAGAGCATTGCCTGCTCTTCCAAAGGTCCTGAGTTTAATTCCTGGCAACCACATGGTGGCTCACAACCATCTGGAATGAGGTCTGGTGCCCTCTTCTGGCCTGCAGGCATACACACAAGTAGAATATTGTATACATAATAAATAAATAAAAAGATTTAAAAAAATGCAATTTTATTTCTCATACTGTCCATGATTAGTCAGAGAAATGATGCAGTGAACAAAGTCAATACTGAATTAATCAAAATCCTCATTTCCACCATTCTTTCACACAAAGACATTGCTCAGCACAGTACGACACAGCAGTCTTAGTTTTCACCATCTCTAAGTCATTTTCTAGTGGGGTATATATTTAGTAACATAAATGACCTTTTTCACTTTACACTCAAACTGCATGAAAAATACAAGAAAAAAATTAAAACTCTCAGCCTCCACACAGAGTTGTCATAAGATTGTCATAGACAATGTCATTCTTCTCAATCATGGTTTTCAAAATGCTGTTTCGCAGGTCTTAAACTTGAAGGTACAGATCAAGGCCATTTTCCAAAATAGTTTAGAACATTTTTGTAACTATTAAATAACTTAAAATTTTCTCATTTCATCCCCTGCTAAGGGAGCACAAGTGTCAGTATATATCCTTAATAATCTATGTTCTGCATTAAGTGAACTATAAATATCAGTTTGTGGGAAGGTTGAAGACTGAATGATCTTTTGGAAAATTAAGGCATTGCTACTCTTAGTAATTCCATTTTATCTGTTTTTCTTTGTATCTTTTTGTTTTTATGCAAATTACATGTCACCTTTCTTTGGGCCAGCATGTCTACCTTCAGATTCCTCTTCTATTCCATCCCTTTAGTGTATCCACACTAGTTTGGTCAGATTGTCAACAAATGAAGACAAATTTGAACGATTACATTACATTCTTTCACTGTATTTGTCAATGGGCTCAATGTTCTTGGCAGTTGACTTTGAAAGCATAAAGTTGTCAATATCAGATGCAGACAGAAGAAAAAGAAGTCTGACTTTATTTTGTATAGTTTGGCTCTTTCACTATGTAGGTTGTGAAGGTGGAGTAAAGAGGGTTTGGAGACAGACTTTATTAACACTTGGACTTTCTCAATCTTAACAGGTATGACCAGAGGTTTCCTGCTCCAGACTCCTTAAATCTTTCAGTGTTACTTTAATGGTTGCCATTCTCTGTGCTCTGGATTCAGGGTCTGGAAGAAATTCTCAAACATATAGCTAAAGGTAAGTTATGATTTGTTCCTCACTCATCTTCATGATTGGAAGGTGAAAAATCCTTATAGCCTCAAATTCATACCTCTGTTATTTCCTCCAGTTTATTGGGTATGCTTTTTCCTCCTATAGATTCCTTGGGCTCTTTCTTGAATGGAATAATTTTTATGATGACCTGAATGTATCATACTATTCTACTCTATTTTTCAGTATCATTTCCCCTCACACGTACATCCATCCAATTGTTAACCTCTCATACAATTACCTCCACTAGTGCTTCCAATACTAGAGTCAAAGCCATCTGAAGAGCTAACAATTCGTATCATGGTTTTATATCCATGAAAATTTCAGATTGTTTCTCAAAATTCAATGACACTTTGACAGTGGAATAAGAAAGTTAAGCAGATGGAGCAGGGTCATATTGTACAACAGTTTTAGGTTGTCTCACTTCACAACAAGCCCTAATTCCAACAACAGCAATGCATAGCTAGGCTTTAAACCTTCTATTTCAGTTTTAGGTTTTTATTTTATATCCACCAAAATAATATACAAAAGATCCTTAATCCATAATAATTTGCAGAGCTACCCATATTTCTGTTTTAAAGTTGTCATATGGCAATCTCCAGAATTAGCCATGTTCATTGGATTGAAGGGCAAAGCTTTCTTCATTATTCCATGTATGTGTAATACTGTACTTACCTACTTCAGATGAAATATTCAATCCAGGAGCCAAACACAGTAACAAAATTTCACTCTGAATGTGAACTATTTTGCCTGAATACATGTAAGCGCAACTAGAATTACAGATGGTTGTAAGCTCCTTTTATAGGTGCTAGGAATGGAACTTGGGTCCTCTGGAAGAATAGCCAGTACATTTTTCGACCTCTGAGCCATCCCTCCAGCCTTTGAGTATTTTTTAAACACCAACATGTACTTTATTTTCTATTTCAATCACCTCCAGCATTAAAATATTATTAAAAGAAATACTCCTTTAAAGATGTATTTTTATGTATGTGATGTTTGTGTACCTATGTGTGTGTTAAGCCACATGTGGCAGGCGTCTGCAGAGGCCAGAAGAGATTGTCAGACCCTATGGAAATGGAGGTACAGAGGGTTTGTGAACTGTCCAATGTGGAAGCTGGGAACCACACTCAGGTCCTCTGAAGAGTACCAAGCACTCTTAATCACTGAGCTGAACTTCCTCTCTAACCCAAGAAACACACTGGTTTATACTGGCATATATCACATGTTATAACTTACTCTTTTATTTTTTGTTTTGAAAGGAGAGTCATGTTCATCATGATTCCTTACACCTAGCCTGGAGAGAAACAAAAATATGCATCAATTTAAAAACTATATCACAACTGTTTTCTTTAGACGGGGCTGGAGAGATGGCTCAGTGGTTAAGAGCACTGGCTGCTCTTCCAGAGGTCCTGAGTTCAATTCCCAGCAACCACATGGTGGCTCACAACCATCTGTAATGAGATCTGGCGCCCTCCTCTGGCATGCGGGCATACATGGAGGCAGAATGTTGTATACATAATAAATAAATAAATAAATAAATATTAAAAAAAGTAATTTTCCAGTGAGCTCCGTCTAAGTTTTTTTTTACTCCTAAGTTTTCAAATTTAACTCTTTCACTAATTTATATCACTAGTTGTGTAATTACGCCAGTTTATCCTTTCTGATCCACTGTTTAAAAATAAGTTCAAATAAACATTTTTCAATTCTATGATCAAAGTCATAATATTCAAATTACCGAGTTTTCCATGTTGAATTTAGAAATAAGTGCTGGAGTAATAATCACAGCTAGAGTAATCATGACTGTAGAATTTTAATCTACTCCTTTCATTTGTCAAAAACTCAGATTAGGGAAGATTTTTATTTAAAGACAGTAAATGTCAATGTGACCTACTGATTTATAGTCTTAAAGAAACGTACAACTTTACTGATTTCTCCATACTGGCTTCTCTAGCTGTAGCTTGAAATTCTTGGATCTATATGGAAATAAACAGGAAGGAGAAAGAAAAATACTATGTTAAAATAAGTGAAATGTAAAGAAAGTTTCTCCAACTTCAGAGAACAAGAATTGTTATTAAAATTGACTTTCCATAGTATTGATTAAAGCTAAACCAAATCCATAAAAGTAGACTGATAGTAAAAGAAATGAAAATGTATTATCACAGTGAGGACCAGTGGTTTTCTGTGACAATACATTATGGTAAAAATCTCTTACATTCTAAGAAACTAGAACACCTGCTAGACCTCACTGTTACAATTAATACACACTGATGTCACTTAAGATTGAGTAGGCTATAGGTAAACAGTCTTTTTTTTTTACCAGCCTTTAAGAGAATAATGTAATAACCAACCTTATTGCCTTAGATTTCCCATGTAACCAACTTCTCCAATGTAAGTAAGGTATAGCTGTAATCTTAACTTGTGTACCCTGCCATGACCCTAACCCAGAATAATGCATGAATACTCTAACATTTGGTGAAGACAGCAAAAATACAGGTTGAAAGCAATATCATAAAATATCCACCACAAACACTGAACATAACATCTTGTTAACAATAATGTTTTTGGGGTCAGTTGAACTCAGTAACTGAACCCCCTTGTCAAACTCTTACAGATTCTGCAAAATATCCCTCATTCCTTCCCCATATGAAGCTTTCTGTGCTGTTCAATATATGCAGACAAAAGCCTTGTGTTAAGGACACAGACACACAGAGAGACAAAGATGGACAGATTTACAAGACAACCTTCAGGCAGGCAAGGATTCAGACTCATACAACAGACAGAGGGAGATGGAATACATAGGGAGAACCAAGCAAAGAACTTAAATTGAGGTTTGCTCTTATTTAAGCAACAGGGAGGGCTTTGGTTTCTTTTGTTAATGGAACACCACATTTTTGGTGACTTAGAGTTTCTTATTAATGCATTCAAACAGAGCACAGTTTTCTTTAAAGAACAAGTCTAAAGAAGTATAATGCCTCAGTTATTCATTTGTCTTATGTTTGTTTTTTTTTTTTTTAAAAAAATCAGGGGGAATACTACCTAGATATACCTATGCTTGCTATACCAATAAACCATTTAATATTTTAAACATTGTATCTCTCTCAAGATGGCATCTCAAATATAACTGCATACAGCTGCAAAATGACTACAGAAGAACTAAGAACTAAGTCAGTGATTTCCAGCTTACGCCAAGTTTTATGACAGGTTCATCAGTGCCATTCAAGCTGAAATTATATACATCATTCCTGGGGAAAACAAAAGACTACTGTTAGTATCAACTACATAAAGAAATTCAGTTTCTTCAAATAAACACTTAAGAAAACTTACAGCGGACATCTGGAAGTAACATTAACAAAAGTCGTCTTCAGTTTTCTGTAACTTTTTCTCTGAACCTTTTCAAAAATACAAAAGTTCACATAAAAACGTTTAGATATGAGATTACTAACTGCATCAGACAGGTCACAAGCGTAAAAGTTTTAAATTGCGACACATTTTCTAGTTGTGCTCTCAGTAATATAAATCTAGCATTTTAAACATTTTTCTCAATAAAATGAGTCAACTGAAAAAAAAATTAAGAAAACCATTGTCTTCCAGAGATTTGTTTTGTTTTTTTCATTGAGCTCTACATTTTTCTCTGCTCCCCTCTCTGCCTCTCCCCCTCCCCTCTCCCTTCAACCCTCTCCCACTGTCCCCATGTTCCTATTTACTCAGGAGATTTTGTCTTTTTCTACTTCTCATGTAGATTAGATCTACGTACATCTCTCTTAGGGTCCTCATTGTTGTCTAGGTAGAGATTGTGATTTGTGGGCTTGTTTTCTTTGCTTTATGTTTAAAAAACACTTATGAGTGAGTACATGTGATAATTGTCTTAATGGATAAGGAAAATGTGCATTTACACAATGGAGAATTCTTTTTAGAAGAAACTAGCAAGCCATTTTATGTCTCCACTTTGCAGAGACTAAAGTAGGTTTCTGAACAAGAACAGAACATGTATATTTTAAAAAGTAAACAAGCTAGTATTTAAACGTAATGAAAGGATTAGCACAAACATCCTATAAGGCAGAAAAAATTATACCAGAGTAGCATAACAATAAGATAAGAATCAGAGATCAGATCCTTGATATTTGATAAATTAAGTAAACATGTAAACAACAAAAACTAAAATTATAAATGGTAAATCAAAGAGATCTGTATTTTAAGCCTGTGTAAACAGTAAATATTTTAACAAAAATCAAGATTTTAGCATTTGTCAGGACAAGATAGAATAAGCTAGGAAGACAGAACCACATCCACAGACAAGAGGCTGTGATGGACTGAATGTAGACTAAAAACCATGGACCCAAAGGTGAATGTACTAGGATCCATATTTGAAACTATTTTCGTGGTTTAGGGGATGCACCTAGTGTCTCAAGGAATGGTAGGCAAGTGCTAGCCACCTCTGAGGTGATAATCTTAGTTGCCAACTTTTGAGACAAGGTCTCAGGAAAAGTCACCTAGGCAGGTCCTGTACTTGCAATCCCCCTGCCTTAGCTTTCTGGGTAACTGAAATTACTGGAGTGCACCATGTGGCCCAGCTTAAAAAGAACATTTTCTTTGAAAAACAGAAAGTAACTTGTGACTAAATTTGTCAGTGTTATATGTTAGTGTTACAATTCATTTCAGTATTCTGTGACTTTAAATCTAATACCATTTTTATTAATATTTTAGTGCTTACAATCAAATATTAAGTATGACTATGTAGAGTTTGGCTAAGTAGCACATACCTTATTGAGTTGTAGGTCAGATTTCTTTGACAAATCACTATTAAAAAAGATACAGTATTTAAGGAGCACTTAATAACAGCAAAATATTCTTCATAAATACAATCGATATATACTAAAACATATTAACATTAACTATGCCAAAAAATGGCTACCAACACAAACCTAAAATAAAAACTCTAATTAGTCTGATAGTTTTACAATCTCACAGTAAATTTTAACTATTACAGTAAAATCTAAGTTGTATCAATAATATAAAAGGAAGTGCTAAACACTGTAAAAGGTATAGTTATGCAGGAAAATACTTTATTATTGTATAGGATTAGAGTGAATTGAAATGTGAATGAACAGTCTCACAGCTCATAAATTGTAATATTTTTAAAAGCTGATTCTTAAAAATATCAAACAAGAATTATTAACACAGTTATTTCAGCTCACAGACACACACTGTACACTTCATTAAGAAATGCATTTTTAGCACACTTAGCTTTAGTCATTACTAGGTTCCATAAATAAAAATCCTAAGATGTTTATATCTTGCAGATTGCTCTCTGAATGCCACACTGTACTGTTTCATAATGTATGACACTTTATATAGTATAATACAGTACTGGAATGCTCTATGTTATATAATTTAAATAGCTACCATTGATAAAAGTTATTAGTAGGAAAATGTTATATGCAGGAAAATATATAGGATTAGAGTGAATTGAAATGTGAATGAACAGTCTCACAGCTCATAAATCGTAATATTTTTAAAAGCTGATTCTTAAAATATCAAACAAGATTAGTTAACACAGTTAACTAATTTCTACTAGAAAGTGACATTATCCAAAACATGTCCATAAAACATTTCCCATACTATGCAAGCCAATTTAGTTGCAGATGTCAAAAATACTTGTCTCAATTTATGAATATACCTGCCATTCAGAGATTCCTTTAATTTTCTTGTAGACTTCATGCCATCATTTGGGTTGTATCTCTTATTAATTTGGCTTATCAAGGATTCTGCTGCATCAGTAAATCCTTTCCCTTTTGACTTCTCTCTCTGAAACAATTATAAGTTACTTTAAAACTATTACCTAACTTTTAAGGGAAAATAAATGCTGAAAGAACGTTTAGGAAATCTGATTCTACAGAGACCTACAAAACAATGAGTGGTCAGAAATTATCTAAAGTCTAGACTTTATACAGCAATCAAAATCATTCCATATACAGAGAGCTATGTTGAATGCTTCTTACATATTTTTAAATGTTATTATACATGAAAATAAAATACTTAAGGGAAAAGAGTTCTTTTGAAAAGATCAGTAAAACTGGCAACATTACAGCAAAGTTAACTAAGGATTAAAACAAAAGGATGTAAATTGCTAACACCAGTAATGAAGAGGCCATCGCTTTTAATCACAAGCACATTAGGATAATTATTGAGCTCCATGTCCATAACACTGGTAACAAGATGGAATAATTCCCTGAACGATGCAATTTTTAAAAACTCAGGCAAAGAGAAATGGGATTATTTGAAAACACCTATATTTATGGATCCAATCAATGGTTAACCTTACAAAACAAAAGGCACCAGCAGACCCAGGTGGGTTTACTAGTGAAGCCATTTAAGAAAGAAATTATATAAATTTCTCCCTAATATATCCTAGAAGGCACAGAACAAAACATCACAAAAGCAGGAAAACTAGCCAGTAGCTAGCAAATCAAATCCAATAATGTCAGAAAAGAACTGCACACCAGAAACAAGTAGTACTTACTCCTGGTATGCAAGACTGTGTCAACTTTTAAAACTCAATGCCTATCATCTCTCACCTCAGCCTGAGGGAGGAAAGTCCTATCAACAGATACACATGAAGCATCTTAGGATGATTTAAAACTTAAATAACCTCAGCAAATTAAGAAGAGAAGGGGATTTGCACATCTAGATAGGACTCACATATTGTAGTGTATACATGAAACACCCTCCTGAAAGGATCATGTGTTGAAGGCTTGGCCCCAGCTAGTGACACTCCTGAGAGTGGTGTTAACCTCATCAATGGATTACTTTATTGATAAGTTCATAGTTGAATGGGTTAGGAGGTAGGGGATGCCTTGATGTAAAAAGGAAATCACCCAGAAATAAACCTTTGATGGGTATAACTTGTCCTCAGCCCCTTCCCTCCTCCTGCCTTTTGGTTCTCCTTCTTGGCCACTATGAGGCAAATAGCTTTGTAACACCATGTGTTCTCTGCTTAAGAGACCACAGACTGTCTTTTAAACTATGAAGGAAGATAAGCCTCTACAAGTCTCTTCCTCAGGTATTTGGATCACAATGAAAGAAAAGTTAACATCTATTTAAAATAATTATGGAAGCCGAGACATGACTCAGCAGTTAAGAGCACTAGTTGCTCTTTCTGAGGACCTGGGTTCAGTTCAAAGCAAGCACATGGCACATAACAACCATGTATAAGCCTAGTTCCAGGGATTACACACCTTTTTCTGACCTTCAAGGACAGTGCGTGTATGTGGTCATATTCATACATGCAGGTAAAACACTTAAACACTTGTTTTTTTAAAACTTCAAAATTACAAAACAAGTTATAGCTATCATCAAACTTAATGGTGAGAAGCTAGATCTTTTTTAATATGAGAAGATTTTACCTCTCATCGCTTGGTTTTAAAAATCATAATGGAGCTGATGAGGGAGGGGGACTTGATCGGGGGAGGAATAGGGAAATGGGAGGCAGTGGCGGGGAGGAGGCAGAAATCTTTAATAAATATATAAATTAAAAAAATCATAATGGAAGTCTAGATAACTCAACAATAAGCAATGAAAGAATTAAAATTTCATAGATAATATTTACAAAACTCCTAAAAATATATAATAAAACTCGTAAAAACTAACAGTGAAGTGGAAAGATGCAAAATTAAAACAAAAGTCAATACTTACAAAAGAGAAATACTACATGACTCTGATAAAAAAAAATCCAAGAAAATCCAAAAGATATTCCATATACATTTTATAGAGTATTGTCAAAGTTGAGGCTTAACTTCATGGCTTTAATGTAATCCCAGCAAGCTATTTTGTGTTAGAAATAAACTCAACCTCAAAAGCTAATGATAGCAACAGGCAAAAGGGAAAACCGACATTGCTTTATTTCCATATTGCTTTATTTCCAGACTATTAAAACTTGCAGTCAAGACAGGACTGAAATGCCAACACATGCAAAAGATCAATACCACAGTATCAAGAACCTAGAATTAGATTCCCCTCAACACAAAATAGAGTGGAGGAAAAAAGACCAAAAACAAAAAACAAAAACCAGTTCAGAGAATTAGACAGTCTTTTTCACTAGTATCAGATCCAAAAGAAACTGGCTAACTGTGGTGCCTAAAGACCATGGTGGCCTCCAGGCTCATTCAGTCAGTACTTGTGTCTTTTCTTAGCTCTTCTCACCCAAGCCTCTACCCTAAAACACTGCTGACATTTAGGCCATACGCCCTTGGCCCACTCTCTTTGCTCTTTTTAAAGTCTTCTTTTTCTTCCTCTCTCACCCTCCTCCCCTTTTCTCAAAGCCATGTTTGTTCTACCCCTTTCTCTTCCTGCTCTAAGACTTCCAGATGTCTCTGACTGTACTCTCCCTTGTATCTACAAATAAAACCTTCCCCTCTACCATACCTTGGAGCAGTCACAGTCTTGTCCTCACTATATAATATCATGCTAGAATACACTGAACAAGCATATAGTAAACAGAACCTTTGCTCCGCACAAACAGTTAAAACAGATCACAGACCTAATTGTAAACCACAGAATAAAAGACGCCATGTAAGATAATCTACATGAATTGTGTTTGGCAGTACCTTTTCATATAGAATCTTAACAACATGCCAAATACATAGAATGGCAAAAAAAAAACAATGAAAGCTCCTCTAAGTCATGATTTTAAGAAATTTCAACTGAGAACCACTCCATACTAAAACGAAAATCCCTGATAGCACTAAGTACTAGCAAGCATGTAGCATAATTCTAATTGCTGATACAGATGCAAACTAATACTATTGCTTTAGAAGACTTTTTGACAAACTCTAAATACGCAAACAATGTGATCCAGTCATCAGGAATAGGTAGAAAAAACAAGAATTCTTCAACAATGGAAAAAATTCAATCTCTTGATGGTATAAAAGCACAACAATGTATAATGCAAATCTTAATATAAACTACAGACATGAATTAATAATGCCACATCTCTATAAATTGTACCATTTAAGATGTTATTAAAGGGAAATGGAAACATTCACTGTAACCATAAAACGTTTCCTAAATGAGTGTCTAGGAAAATTGCTGAAAAATTAAGACTACAAAGAATTATCACCACTGTATTTGAGAATTTTTTTTTTAATTTCACATTTTAACCACAGTTCTCCCTCCTCCCTCTCCACCTGCTCCCATTGGCTTCCCCCCAACCCACTCCCCCCCATTCACTCCTCCCAAAGGGTAAGAGCTCCCAGGGGGAGTCTGGCACATGAAGTTGAGACAGAACTAAGTCCCTTCCCCCTGCATTAAGGCTGAGTGAGCAAGGCATCCCACCACAGGGAATGGGTTGCAATGAGCTAACTCATGCACCAGGGATACAGCCTGGTCCTACTGACTGGGACACCCAGAAACAACCTGGATGCTGCTCAACTGAAGAATTGATAAAGAAAATATGGTACATTGACAAAATGGAGTTATTACTCAGCTTTAAAAAACAATGATATTATGAAATTTGCAGGCAAATGAATGGAACTAGAAAAAACCATCCTGAATGAATGTAACCCATACTCAGAAAGACAAACATGGTATGAAGTCACTCATAAGTAGATACTAAATGAAAAGGAAAGGGTAACCAGGCTACAATCCACAGACTCAGAGAGGCTAGGTAACAAGGAGGACCCTAAGAGGGACACATAGATCACTCTGGGAAGAGAAATTTTATGAGATTTCCTGGATAAACTGGGGTTGAAGGAGGGCGGTAGAGGGGAGGGGATGGGGGATGACAACACAAGGGAATGTGATAGTCGAGGAGGGGAGGGGTGAAGTGGGAGAGCAATGAAAGAGATATCTTGATAGAGAGCCACTATGGGGTTAGGAAGAAACCTGGTGCTAGGAAATTCCCAAGAATCTACAAGACGACGACAGTTAAGACTCCTAGCAATAGTGGAGAGGGAGCCTGAACTGGTCTTCCCCAGTAATCAGATTGTGAATATCCCAACTGTCATCACAGAGTATTCATCCAGTAACTGATGGAACCGATGCTGAGATCCACAACTGAGTACCAGACCAAACTCTGGGAATCCAGCCAAAGAGAGGGAAGAGGGAAAATGCAAGCAAGGGAGGTCAAGATCATGATGGAGAAAACTCATGAACTTTAACAGCAGCTGTGAAGCCTCCATGGGACTGAACAGTTGTGAAGATAAGTTAGTTTTTAAAATTCTAACAGTACTTAAAAAGCTAAGGTCTGTTCACTTTATATTTCTTTCTGGGTTCAACTCTATGTATTTAAAAACTAATAAAAAGTATGTTAATCATTTTAAAGTCTGTGTTTTTATAAATAAAGGAAGTTATCACTATCCCTTCTTGACAGAAGATGTGTTACCGGCTTAATAAAATGTGACAAAACTGAATCTCCCTGAAAACAGTGTATGACTTCAGATCTCCCAGAACAGGAGAGCCTTGAGTCTTACTGAATTACAGAGGTGCTATTGTTCTGTGCGGATCTAATAAACAGAAGGCAGTCAGACAGATGACTATAGGAGCCTGATCCACCACAGAAAGGGCAGGAAATGCTGTGTAATGACACAGGAAAGAGTGCTATTAGGAAAAAATAGCAAGCTGATTTAAAGAAACCTAACTTAGAAAATATGTTACATTTTTGACATTATGATAAATACTTGAGAGAACTTGAGAGTAAGAGTTATGTTTTTTCCTCATGATTTATTTCAGAGACTGTAGTTCACAGTCCCTTTGGCCTTGTCACTTTAGGCATGAGGTGAGGCTGAAAATCATGGCCACTCATAGAAAAGCAGCATTGTGAAACACTAATTCAATTTACACTTTCAGAGGGATAGAGAAAAAAGAAATCAAGGGTTGTTTTATTCATACATACTTACATGCTTGTTCCAAGGGGCTGTGTTAGGAGGTAAATGAGGAACTTAAGGAAGCATCTAGGAACTGAATTATCCATGTCAAGTCTATGGCAATACGTTAAGACTCTCTTAACAGTAAGCACTCTATGGGTGTGTAAGAAATGAATACAGCCAATACTCACCACTGGCATTTCTTTTAGTGCACATGAGTTAAGTTCAGAAGTCAGTTCTTTCCTTGATTTTGTACTTCTCCTCATGCTTTTTCTAGAAGGGCTTTTATCACAAAGAGTAGCATCCACATCTTTTGACAATACACATGTCTTCTTATAGATGAGTGATTCTTCAGTTTTCTTATTTAGGAGTACTGATTTATAAGTAGTTTCAGATTCAATATGCCAATCACTCTGCTTAGTGTTTTCAGTATTTTTATTTTGTGAATGTTTAGAATGATTTTGTTCTTGATTGTTTCTTTCACAAACTTCTGCTTCATCTGAATTGTTATACTTGAATACATCTTTCTTGTATTTTACCCTATGTGTTTCTTCAGAATCATCATCAAGTGATTTTTGTTTAGTGCATTTTTTGTTGACATCAGTGTCTACTAGAAGAATAAGAAAGTCTTTTAGAATGAGTTTATAGGTAACATCTAAACTTTATTGTGTTTCCCTGAGCACTACTGCATTAACAGATAAGACTATTTTCACCTTGGGTAAAAGTATGTCCTGGTAAAGTACGGGCTCTCTGGTTATTGCAGAGTTTGATGGTTGTTACAGGTGTCCAACATGCCCATTTGGAGTGTGCTGTATTTTTAGAGATATCCATAACACTAGGTAATCTAGAAAAAATAGTATTTGTTCAATATATTATCAAATACAAGTGCATGACTCTTTTTAAGACATTATGTTTATATACAGTCAATGTTTTTTTAGAACATTGTTAAATGTAAAACTTATAGCATGTGAAATATAACTGATAAGATTAAAAATACTCGAAAAGAATCATGATGTTACTACACTGCTATATTCCTAAATACATCTTTCATATCCTAATCTATCTTATTGTAAATTTAAACTAAGGAAAACTTTCCACACTAGTACTGCAAAGATCTTACAGCTCCTTCATACGGAAAGAATAAGACAGCTTCTTTCTTATTGTTCCATCATAGCTATCAATAAATGTTATGACTGGCATTGCATTCTAATAATAGAAAGGCCTTTCTTTCAAATCTGTTAAATTTAATTCACCCAAAATATGAATACATGCTAAGGGGTCTGATAGATTCTCTTATACTCACGCAGACTCATCTACTTTCTTCACTGCATATACATCAGAAAAATTGTCCTCAATTTCATCTAAATAAAACAAAATCATAACAGTCACTTTTTCATGCAGTTAGAAGAATGAAGTGTGAATATAATTCTATATAAGTGGACATTTTGAGGTAAGAATACATAGATTATGCTCTCCTCCCTGACTCAAACTTCCCAGGAGCAGAGGTTATATAGTCTATTTTCTCATCACACTGACATTTCTTTATATAATGTCGGCAGTTATTATAAACTTATTTCCAAATTAATGAAAGCCACTGGGGCTAAGAAGACTAAAAAGGCTCACTTGTTCTTTTTCACTCCCACCCATCTGCATGGTCACACATGTATACATACACAATTGCATGTACACAGACTTGTATGTGCACACTAAAAACACGCACGCATGCATATACTTTTGCAGCTGCACTCACAGTGACTAAAATTAATCTTAATCCACAAAAGTACTTACTGAAATTTTGGTCTAGGGATTCATTGTCTTCATTTTCTTTGTTTTCTACAGCTTTAGTAGTTTTGTCATGCTATCAACAGAGGAAACATATATGTAAATACACATTAAGATATTATATGAATTCAGCTTTTTAAAGACCATTAATAAGGTTTGGAGAAAATGTAAGGTTGCCTCTGTATGAAAATTAGGTGGTATACATTTCATGAACATTATGCACACACTCTAAGACCATCATTGCCTGATCTTGAAATGCACCAAAGCCCAGCTCTCACTGTAGACATGAAGACAGAAGAGCCCACAACTCTCACTGGAGACATGAAGACATGAGAGGCCACAATTTTCACTGGAGACATGAAGACATGAGAGCCCACAACTTTCTAATCTCATCTCAGAGTTACTACACTTAAGACTAATGATGATTTCTGAAATCTCCACGTATATCTGTCTTGTTGCTGTTGACTTCATACCCTATTCTCTTTTACCAAAGTACAAAGAGCTGAAACTTATTAAAATTTAATTGCTCATTAAAATTTTTTGAGCACTTTCCAGGTAATTCTTTTCCCAAAATCAATATTTCTTCCTATAGCCACAGATTCATCCTAGATCAAGATTAAAAACAATCCAACAAACAAAACCCTAACATCACTATCAGCAAAGTACATTGCCTAGATGCAGATATTTTACCTTGCCCTTAGTTGTCCTCTTTGGGATGCCAGTCATCACACAATACTCAGAACCATGCCACAAAATTAGAAAAATAGTGACTTTATTCACAAACACTTATACTACACTATTTAAACCATTACTTTGACAATAGCTTATAATTTATTTAACTCTTAGGCCATTCATCTTTCTGCACACACTAATTTAATAGCTTTCATCTTTGGAGCTAGGCTCCTGTTTCTTCATTGGGTTCTTACTGCATCCTATGCGTGCATCTGAGGATGCTTATGCTTTAACCATAAGGCAGTCGTATTAATCCGTCCAACCCCATGCTAGACTTTCAGACACTTAAAGACACTCCACTACAATCTCACATTCTGTATTAATCTTCTCGCAGCAGACACAAGTTTGTATAATAAAAGAATGACAGAAACTTCCTTTTTCTTAGTAATATGTGAAGTTTCAGGTACAGTGAAACAGGCACTTCAGAATTTTAATGAAAGCACATGCCAGAAGAACACTTTCAAAGATTACTGGTATTTAGAAAAACTTGTCATCTTCTAAATATTGTACTTGAAAAAGAAGGCAGCTCAGTATAAATTTCTAAAATAACTTGTTAAAATTTATTTGAACACAAAGTATCCTTACTTTGTCTCTAATATTCCATCTGTTTCTTCCATCAGATTGTCTAGATTTGAGTGACACAGCACAATCCACTTCTCTTTCTGATGTTTTAGAAACATCAGCTTTTTCAGCAGAAGTTATTGCTTGCAGTGGTGCCCTACTTCTTCTTTGGGGCGTTGCTAAAGGAACAAAGATAACACAGCTATTTTTCCTGCTGTTACAGAGGTACTTTCAGATGAGGAAGGTAAGAGGTGGAAGTTCTCAGGACATTCCTAGGTTTCTGGCAACAACTAAGTGGACACTATACCATTTAGTACAATGAGAAAAAAACATCAGGAAAGATACAAAGAATTATTAAATCAGAAACTACTCATTTGATAAATCTGTCATGCACAGGGCTGTTACCCAGAGTGTAACAAGATTTTTATTTTTTTGGACTTGAAACTTATTATTAAGTTGTCATCAGAGCAACTACTACTAGAATGTGCCAGGTACTATATGTCAATATTTTACAACATTATTTGTTGCATGAATGGTTTTATGTAATCCTGTACCCAAACTGATGAGGTATTTTGGCTCCACGGGTTGGAAAATAAATTGATTCTGAATTTAGAGGATACTGCGTGTCAAGTACAAAGCTGGTAGTAAAGAACTAAATCCAAGAAACCTTATGACTCCAACACGGTTTCTAATCACTATGTTATAATGCCTTCTGCTTAAATTATGATAATTAACAGAATATTAATATTTTAATATTTGTTTAAGTCAATACCTTTTCTTCTAAGATACCGTGATTTATATTTTTACCAATTTTATATCCAGAACTTCCCAGAATAAAAATTCCCCCCCTAAAATACTTGCTACAATCTTTTAAGAGTGTTTTACACTTACATGTGTTGATTAAGAGTATTGGACTTCTCACTGTGTATCTATCTGCATCGGGAACTATCATTGATGCTTCAGACATTTTCTTTCTGCAAGGTGTAGTTATCTTAAACCACAAGAAAAAGCCACAATAAAAGTATATTCTGTTTAAACATTAACTATCCTGCAATTTTAGTCACAGAGTTTTGCTTGACTACATGCAAAATGTGAAGTATTTTTAAGTAATTACAATGTCCCACAAATTTCTTTGTTTTAAGCTAACTTACTTAAATGGTTTTATCTTCATGTTTGGTAATGACAAAAATGTTTTAGAATATTTATAGATCACTGGGCTTACATAATATAGTACCTTTGTAAGCTAAAATTATTTTATAGATATTTATTGATGAATAACTTGTGATTTCCAACATTTCATGAAGATAATGTTTGCACATTTAGGTATTTAAAACTACTTTGAATGCTTTCAAAATGTTAAGCATTTTCCAGTATTTTTCCTCATCTACTATCATTTAAAGTAACAGGAATTCAGAGCCACCAATTATAATAAAAGTTTGAATTACCCCACATCACTGAAAGTAACAGAAATTGGTAAGTAGAAGTAGGGAATACAGGGGACACAAGTTTCAGAGAATGCCACATAAATAAGATGGCTCAAAGTAAAAAACAAAAAACAAAACAAAACAACAACAAAAAAAAACACCTCAGGACTGTTTAAGGTTGTATTTTATGTTAGAACCAAAGCAAAGATATGACAGAAAAAAAAAAAAACTTAAGTGGGAAAAAGTAACTCATCTATATATCTCCAATTTAGAATGTCCAAGTGTACAATATAACAAACATGACTTACTAAATAACATACTTGCTTCCGTTTGCATTTGGTTTTTTTTTGTTTTTTTTTTTTTGGTTTTTCGAGACAGGGTTTCTCTGTGGCTTTGGAGCCTGTCCTGGAACTAGCTCTGTAGACCAGGCTGGTCTCAAACTCACAGAGATCCGCCTGCCTCTGCCTCCCGAGTGGCGTGCGCTTCCGTTTGCATTTGTAAAAGATGGGACAAAAACTGAAATGCTACATCAAGGCAACATTGTATTTATCTACTCTAGGTACCTTTGCTCTGTTTCCTTCAGCAGTGGAGTTTAGTAATAAAGTAATTCAGTCAACACCATATTTACCTCATCCTGGCTGCTTGTTCTGTCTTCCTGCTTGCTGCTGCTGTCCTCTGTTGGAGGATTTTCAAGTCTCTTCTGAAGGTTAGGTTTCTCTTTTAGATGAACAAGGTCTTCTTTGACTGGAGATGGTTGACTTTCTGGCACTAGAATCTGTTGAATTTAAAATGCAGAAAACTCCATCTTAAAAAAGAAACTACAAAACAAATGCATCTCTCAAAAACCACTGTACTTTGGCAAAGCTTCTGCCCCCTCACATTCACACTATCTTCCCTTACCAGGCATTTTCTAAGTTTCACAAAATGACCCAACAAAACAGTCACCTTTGCAAATAAGCTCTGCCACTTACAGTTCTTATTTTTAAAATTAGTAAATTATAGTTTTCAATAATTCTTTACTTCTATAATGAAATTATAACTAAAATGTTTTATTATAGAATTTATATTTAGACCATTTGCTTTCCACATAATCACTCTCTAAAATAAACTTTACCACTGTAATTTTATTTAGCGTAAAAAAAAAATCAAGTAAGTCAGAGACATACCTGTGATCCAATTGCATCAAAAAGTATATGAATAGATGTTTTGGCAACTGAAACACCTTGTTTTCTGGTAAATTCCTAAAATTCAGAATTCAAAGTGATGCCATTTTCTTCCTATTTCATGCATTTATTTCCTACCCATTTTCTCCCCCAACCACCAATTATCCCCAAATCATTACTATACATACATACATGGTCTAACTTAAGAACACATCCATTACTTAGCACTATCCGGTCTTAAGTTTTCTATTTTACTGCCTAAGGGTCCCTTATGAATATATATTTTTGACATTTTTTTGAGACAGAATCTTGTTAGGTAGTTCAGGCTGGTCTTTAACTCACAATGACACAATAACCCAACTGTCCCTCTGCCTTCTGAATACTGGCGTGTATTCAAAATTGTTAAGAGTATCAATGGGTTTTTGATCCTACTGCACGTGCTGGCTTTTGGGGGGCCTGGGCAGTTTGGATGCTCAACTTACTAAACCTGGATGGAGGTGGGCAGTCCTTGCCTTCTGAATACTGGCGTGTATTCAAAATTGTTAAGAGTATCTCCCGAAAATGTCCCATAAACTGCCACCTTATATTTTCAGTTAAAGAGTGCTGGCTTATACATAGTCTTCCATATTATTATTTCTCCATATGCTATTTCAAGTCCCATCTCCATAATCATGCTTTGCACTGTGACTCTCAATGGACATTCTCCAATTTATATAATTTTTCCATAGGTCAATTGTTTAGTTCTATCATTTCTACTAATTCTCAAAATGTTTAATATTTTGAAAATGTTTCATTTTAGTCTTCAAAGACATAGTGACTCAAATGATCTCACCAGCTACTGCCAGATGACTGTCACCTGAGACAGTTCATAAAGACATCTCAAGGATACGACTTAATGAGCCAATAAGCACGCTACAGAACTGCTTAAAATCATGTTATTTGTTGTGTGTTCATGTACATGTGCCACAGTGCACATGTAACGGTCAGGACAATTTGTGAAACCAGTTCTCTCATTCCAACAAAGGTGGAAACTGGGGAACAGACTTTGGTCTTCAGGCTTGGTGGCAAAGTGCCTTTTATCCACTGAGGCATCTTGTAAGCCATTCACAGTACAATTTTAAAGAGCTAAGAATCTATGCCATTTTAAGATTCTGATAATGGAAAAAGCAGTATAACTTAACAGTCCCAAACAGTCTGTAAAAACATAATACTATTTATTGAAGGGAGATTTTAAAAGCTTACCTTGTACTTATTTCCACCAAAAATCTTTTTAGTCACATTGGTGATTTCCAATGATGCATCAAAATACAAAAGTAACTCCTTCCCTTCTTTTCTACTAATTCTTACTATATTTTTCAGAGTTATAGCCAGAAGCTTCTTTGATTCTCTTACTGTATATAGAAAACATTAATAATAATAAATTAATGTCTATGATACTAGTCTATAACTATTATAAATAAAATATGCAGCAAATTGAATCAAAATACATTTTAAATTGGAAATTGTTTACCCAACTCTAACTACACAAACAAATCAGTCAATTTATATTTCACTTTCAGTGTCCTCATCTATAAATTATATCACAATGCCCTCAACATTGAGATAGGTCCCTGGAACAGTTTCCAGGCCCTAACCAATTCTTAAAATATTCCATGAATGTGCCTGAAAAAGCTGCTTTCTTAAAATAGCTAGAAATAATGTAATTATTAACTCAAGTTATCAGCATATATATAATACATCATATATACCACACACATACACATATATACAAACAAAGATCTCTGGTAAATCAACATATTGACTGCTAATAACATTTTGATAAAATTTCCTTAGTATTATAGAGAAGGATATAGTCCTTATCCTCAAGGAACTTTTCAACCACATAAAAAAAAATCATACTTTAAGTCCCAGTTATATGAGGTGTCCATACTTGATATCCCAAGAAATTATAGCAACTAATTCACACTATAGGAGGCACTATGCTCCTGCTTACCTCTGTGATGCTACTTATAATAATGTTCAGCCTACTAGGAGATACCAGTAGACTGTCCTCCTACAGGGAAGGCTCAGTAGTCCCCTCCTGAGACAATACTTTATAAATCAGCCATTGGAAATAATATGTAAGCCTATTTTCTAAGTCTATAAAATTTAGTATTACATGGAAAACATTTTGTTATCTGACTCAAATGCAGGAAGAATGTTTGAAGAAGACAGTTTTGCCTAAATGGGGATTACAAGTTACTTCTAAAAAACTACAAAGAGGAGCTTCTGTCAATTACCAAAGTTACAAAATAGGTTTACAGAAAATTAGAACACAAAAGGCACAAATTAGTAGAGACTGATTGTGAACTCTAAATGACTTTCAAAGATTGTTAGGAGATATTTCCAGTCTACGACGGCTACTGGGATAACATCTGACTTAATAGTTCATTTAGACAAAACCTTTGAGTAGTCCCAGAGAATTAACAGCTGAAGTGGAAAAAGAATTGAAGAGCATTGAAAAGAAATAAATCTTAATTGTATTCTACTCATATTGCTTCCCAGAATTCCCCACAGGAATTTTAATGCAGAGGGAAGATACTATCTTAGAATGGACCTTTTTACCACATAAACCAAGTAAAAAATTAAAAACTTATGCGGAAAAAGTCTCTAATTATAAAAGGAAAATTGAGACTTTGTCAACTACTAGGTATAGACCCAGCAGAGGTTATAGTTGCTTTTACTGTTGACGCAATTAAAAAAATATGGGAAGACAATGAACCATGGCAAACAGCTTGTGCTAATTTCTGGGGAGAAATTAATAGCAATTATCTCAAAAGTGATAGAATTAACATTATAAAGAGAACTACTTGGATTCTTCCCTGAATTATACTTGATTCATCAATAACTGCAGCTGTACATTTTATACATATGCAAATAAATCAGAAAATGGCGTATAATCTGCATAGTAAAATTTGATTATTTGGACACATATACATCTCTACTTAAAAATAAGAGCTGACTTTGGAGTTGGACAATGAATGGCTATACTTCCTAAATCTAAATGTATCTTCTGCCATTAAATAAATTAATCAAAATAATCAAAATATCTATAAGGCATACATTGAAAAACATCAAACATTGTTTAGGGAAGTCCAGGACCCAAATAAAGAACTCTATCTCTATGGTCTGAACTCTAGTTCTAGTACTTCACTCTGATTCACAGTCACAATTCTAGGAAGTTTTCTGTAATGATTACACAAAACCTCTTTAAATGTATATGGATAATCCAAAGGCCATAGTTCTGAAAACTCAATTTCAGAAAATAAATTAGCTGTTTCTGTTAAGCATGAACATAAAAGCATGACTGTGGTACTGGTCATAACATGTAAACAAATCTAAGAAATACAAAATCAGCAAAAAAACAAGACTACTCTTACAGAGCCAGATGACTTAACAGAGGAATCACCAAGGGTAATAGTCAATGGTACAGCATGTGACCAGGGAAAGAAAGTCAAAGAAATTAAAGTCATTTTAGCAAATAATCCTAAAATAGCTATAAATTCACAAAATCACCTACAATTTCTGACAACCGAAACAAAAATGAATGATTTAGTTCACCATACTAAAACACAAAAACTAAAGCCAAAGTCAAACAGAAAATCTGTGACTAAAAAATAGACCAAGATTTCTTAGGTCATAGAAAGCAACAATTATACAAGGAAAAACAAAACAAACCTGATCAACTAGATTTCAAACTTAAAAGCCTTCTTTTCCTGTACAACCTACCCTTAAATAAAAGCACAATACAGACTATGTTCACAAAATGTATCTGTCAGAGGACTGGTATTCTAAGATACACAATAACTTCAGAATTGAATAAACAGACAGCTCAGCAGAAGACAGAAGTGTGTAAGCAGACGCTCCACAGGGGAAAGCACACAAACAGCCAGAGAGCTCATGCAGAAAAGGTACTCACCATTACTGCTCATTAAAAATGCAAATTAATACTATGGTAATATATACATATATCTATACATATTTTAAATGACAAATATGTGCCCTAATTTAATATGGCCTTTTATCAGTCTGCTAAATTTCATGTATTTGTCCTACAGTGCTAACTAACTCCTCTTATAGGACTGAGAAACAAATTGTTTGGATTTACTAAAACAAATGGGGTAGGAATGTAAGAACCTTGAAAACATGGTCATGATACTGATCAGACCAAATATTGTGGTTTTAGATGAAGAAAACTGGGGTGAAGAATGTGATGACTTTATGGATGTGTGTATCTACAGAGTTTTCATAGTCTGTCATATTAACTTGCAGTTTGTATGCCTTATGATAGGAACCAAGTAGAGAATTATAAAAAATAAAAAAACAAGCTTCAGGTTTAGTACCTTCAATGTTGTACATCTGAACTTTTTCTTCGGGCACAGTGACTGCTTCCCATTGATGATCCTTAAATTTAGAAAAAAAAAAGTCTTACATATATATTTACTCCCAATTTAAAACTTCTTTCAATATCAATTTAAGTTAAACTATATGTGACTTAGCCTTCTCATATCTCCTGTACACCTTCTATCACTAAACATTCATATTTCTAGTCCTTCAATACTTCATTTATTGATTCTAAAAATAACAAATCCCAATGCCCTATATGCCTTATACCAGCTATAAACAAGAAAAAACAAATCTTGATCTTTTAAGAAATCAGAAAACAGAATTTTAGTAATTACTATAAGGAAAAAAAATTGGACAATGTGATACAAAACTTGGCAGCTAGGCTACTTTATACTTAATGACCAGAGAACCCATTTTTAAGCAGACAGTATTTTTACCAAACACTAAACTGGAAGGTACTGTCCTAGTAGAAGTTTTGTTGGTGTGATAAAATATCTTGACAAAATTGCAAGGAAGGAAGAGTTTATTTGACTTACAGTTCTAGGTTACAGTTCATAACTGTGAGAAGTCAAGGCAAGAGCTTGAAGCATCACATCCACATTCAAGAACAGAACATCAACTCTTGGATTCTTGCTTGTTCTGTACTCTCCTTAACCCCCCTGCCTAGGGAATGGTGCCTGATGGGTGGGTCTTCCAACATCAGTTAACAATCAAGACAACTTCCCCTCTGCAGACATGACCACAGGCTGACATAATCTAGATAGTTTCTCATTAAAATTCTTTCCAACTAATTTTAGGCTGTGTTGACAGTATCACAGAAACTAGGTTTCAAGGACCTGCAAGAGGGTTCCCTCCGGTAAAAACAGCCTGTAAGATTTGAAATTCAGTGGTTTGAACAAGGAGAATGCTGTATCTCAGAGGGATATTCAGCTGCCAACGCTGTAAAAGTCTTTTACACTACATCAATGAGACAAAGAAGGGGTTTAAGTGGCCACTGTATGGATCATGGTTTTAGGAGAATAAGCAGCTCAGGAAGAACATACTACTACAGCGCTCGAGAGAAAAGAGAACTAAAAATGTAATTCTGGAAAGAATGTCTTAATATCTTAATCAGTATTTTGAATAACTTATAGATGGACTTATACATTCCCTAATTATGTATACTATAGTATGATTGCTTATCTTTTCTAGATTTAGGTCAAACTGAATCATGAGGACATCAATAACTACAATAATTATACTCTAATAGTTGCTGAAAATGAGCATTCTATGAAGGTATGCTAAAAAGTATATGAAAATGCAAAAAGCACTGGCAAATATTCACTTATAAAAATGTTCCGTGTGAAGGAAGTAGAACTATAAAAATAAAAAGTTCAGTCTCCTTTATATCAGCGGTAGCAACCAGACTAGGCTATGCTGATCAACTGTCAGAATTTGGGAGTGGCTACACCATCTGAGCCACTGTACCAAACATCCCAAGTGACAGCTAGGAAATAATAACTCTTAATACCTTTCCCCAGATAACAAACAGAACAAGAAATAGTCTACTTTCAAAGTCTACACATGGCTAAGACACAACATAGAACTAAAATTCACTTCTACATGCCACTGTACATAGAAATTCCCTTACTTCTCCCAGGAGGTTTCAAGACCAAGTAAGACCAATTGTCACCTGCCAATGTTCCCATGGAGTGTCTGAGTGGCCCAAGGCTTCCTGCCTACTTAGCACTATACCAACGAGTAGACTCCAAGCTGTCTTTTCTAATGTTGATTCATTTTTTTCATGTGACCAAAAAAGTATTGTTAATATTCATTTCTGAAAGGTTTTCTTAAAAATATTAAAATTTAGCTCTCATTTTGTTATCATAAAAAATCAAATAATTTTCATTTTAAATAGCTTGATAGATTATACAACTTTAAAATAAAAGGCTAATGTTGATGTCAATCAAAAATGGCTAAAAAAGTATACAAACATGCATTCTGAAAGTAAATTTCAAGAACATTCTTCACATGCATAGAGAGTAACATAAAGGAGTAAGAGCTTACATCATCATCTCCAGCAGTGTAGAATGACAAAGTCTGGCTTCCAAGATTAAAATCAATCCAAAATTCCTCAAGTTTTTCATCTGATGGGATCTGCAGCTAACATAATACATAAAAATTATATACTCTGCTTACAAAACTTGGAAAATTGCCATTAGATTATAGCCATGATTGAATTATTTGAGGTTATTTAGGATTCTAGACTCTGGCAACACTTATAAAGTAGAATAGTCCCTGAGTATTTAAGAGATAAAGTGTTAAGTAGATGAAGACATCAATCTGTCTACATGCATTAATATTTAGATAGTTTGGCACAAGAAAATGCTACTTAAATGCTTTACACAGACATCATTTTAAGTACTAATAGAGATTGAAAATAGTTTGAATATACTTATGAATGATAATCAGCAATGTCTTTAAGGAGAGGAGAAAATGTGGAGAACTATGGTCTGCTGTTTTCCTTCTTGGCTCAGGTGAGCGGGCTCATATTTTTCCTGGTGTCACTATCATATACAGGACCAGTCAGCTAAACCATCTAAATCTAGTACTTTTAGTGTTTTCAATCATTACATAACCCATAATCCATTTAGTTTTTACATAAAAATTATCTAATAACTCAAGTTTGGATAAATTTAAAAACCTACCTCATATTTATCAAGAAATGCTGACAAGCAAGGAAATGTAAAGACCCTAAAACACAAAACATTTTAGTTAAAAAAATTTATCTACCTTCCCAGAATTAACTTGTCCAGTTATAAATATACAAATGTCTCTAACTTGTTCAGCCATAAAAAAACGATGTCTCGAATCAAAGAGAAATCAGAAATTGATTATAAAATTTTAAATAAAATAATCTCTTTAATGCAATTTTTGAGATAGGTCTCACTGTTATCTGGGCTGGCCTCAAGTTTGATACCCCTGCTGCAAACTTGCAGCAATTAGCTAAGGTGAAAACCCACCAAGCCAGGCCATTACTATTTTCAACAAATATTTATTGGAATTTGTTTATGTAAAGAAAAGCAATTATTACTTTAAATATACTATTTACTTACCACTTTGACTAAAGGAATTATACCAACTTTAAAAATATATCCTTTCAAACATGAACAAGTGTTTCTAAATTCAATAGGTATCAATACAAGATCCCACAGAACTTGGACGGGTAAAAGGTAGATGTGAGTTATCGATTGTAAAAGTGGTTAACTCCTTAGAACATTTTTATGGCAAGATACTATTTTAAGTATGTCAGTGTGTTCTGTCAGTCTCCATAACTAACAGAAGCAATAAGTATTATTAGTATTCTTACGATGCAGCTAAGGAAAATGAAGAAAGTAAGGTTAAATAACAAATAAAAGAACAGATGGGAATTTATGATTCAAATGCAGATATATGACTCATTGAACTTAACCCTATCTCTCACTTCCTTATAAATAATGCAAACAAGATTTATCAGGAACATCATCCCCGGGGCCAAGTACTGCGATGGTATTGCTCTGGGCTGGAGCAAGGGCTCAGCAATTAATAGCACTTGCTGTTCCTTCCAGGGCACCAGAGCTCAGTTCCCAGCAGCCACATGGCTTCTTACAACCTTCTGTTAACTCCAGTTCCAGGTGATCCAATTTTCTCTTCTGGCTGTTTCAGGACTGTATGTACATGGAGCGCAGACATACATGCAGATAAAAACACCCATACAAATAAATTTTAATGGTAAAAATTATATATCAGTTCATTCTTGCTTCTGGTATTAAATACTAAAACATCTACTTATGTTACTTTTACAGTACAAGGATTTGTTTTCTACACATTTTCACTCCAGTGCGTAGATGTATAGTCAGATTTTTATCATTCCTCAAAAACCAAATAATATACATACAATTCTGAAGTAGAGTAAAACCAAATTTGGACACTCGGTTATTAATATAAATTAGATAAAATGCATTTTTCCTTCCAAGCACAAAGCCAAATAAAGCTTTCAGAAGAGTATTTCAGGTTAGCAGTGTGCTAACTTACTGTATGTTTTATATTGTCTTGAATAAATTTTTTACAGTGCAATAAAAATTATATTTATAACATCCATAATTGGGCTCAGCTCTACTTCCTTACTAAGGAATGGCTATGAGCTGCATCCAGCTTACCTTCTTTTATCACCAAGCATGCCATTTACCAAGTTGAGAAATATCCTGCAATCCTAGTTTTCAAAAGAAAAATGGTTTTAAAAATCAAAATTACACAAAAATCTTTACTAAACTTGTTATTTTATGCTACTTACTGTTTCGAATTCACAGTCTCTAATTCCTTTAAATGCATTAGCAATAAAGTCCATTGAAAACCACTGACACGCCAGTTCTCGTCTCCTTTTTTCTGTAGTCATTCTACACAAGGCTTCCACAATGCCTACCTGTAATTCATAATCTTAAAAAGATTGTTAGTTAATGTAGAGGTCAAAACTCTAAAAGTTGAGCTTATGAAACTTGATTTCATAAGGCACAAAAACCAAAAGAAAAAAATTTTCTAAATTATTCATTTTTATAAATAAAATTTTTAAAAGTCAAAGAAATCCCTAAATCTTCTAAGGCTCTACCATGTCATTATAATTATAAATTGAAAAACAATTCATACAACATACAAAATTGTTACGTTTACACTTATCCCAGAGCACATATTAAAGCCATACTTTACATATAATCACTCAATTAAAATTTACTCACAGGAACCTAATGAAAACTTAAGTTCTTTGAAGTAAATATATTGTTTAAAAACTGCCTATCAACTACAAAAATATTGGACATTATAATTTTAATATGTCATTTAGGAAAATTTTAGCACAAGTAATTCTAATAAATTGATCATAACTAAAACTAGGCATGATTATATTTATCTAATTTTTGTTGTCATGATAAATTTGTTCCAAGACATGTCTTTATTTTTATGATTCTAATATTTTCCTTTGGTTTACATAAACAGGTTATAATTATTTTGGTGTATTATTCTAGTAACATGAAGGCTAATAACATCTTCAGAGGTATTTAACATTCATAAATTTGAAATGATTTCAAATTTTGGAAAGAGATACTTACCTCCTACATATAAAATCCTCTCTCCCATATTACTCCTATGAATTAAAATAAGAAATTATATACTGAAGTAATACTAGATAGTAAGCCTATTATGTTTTGGGAAAAACATTTAAAATCTAGAACAGACTCGTATAACTGACTTTAGGAGAAAACATAAGTGCTATATTAAATCAAAAATTATAAAACTGTCAGTTGATTATCTAATTAAAACTCATGGTTACCATGTTTCTTACAACTGTTAAATTGAACAATTGATCAAAACAAGTTATTAAAAAATTATTACATGAGAGTTAGTATTTCTTGATTAGAAAGTATTTTGTTGGCATCTTGAGGTATTCTGTCAAGCATCAAATTCATTTTTTTTAAAGCCTAGAAGAGAAAAAAAAGTAGCTTTGTTTTCCAAGAAGCATTTGGAGAAATAGGTATATGTACTCAAAAGTTTTGGTTTTCTCTTAATTGTGCTAAGTAGGGAATACGCATCTAGGTGAGGGAGGGAAAGGACTTCCAGTCTAGTGCGGGCTGACTCCTTTACTGAAGCTTTCGCACCCACTGTGAAATAACACATTCACTATTCTAAAATCTAAGGGGGTAGGGATGTTCTTATGGTTACGCATACGCATGTACACATACAGGACTACACGCTACTCTGGCATTTACATACTAAAGTTTAGGTTCTCACATTAATGATATACATATAAATCTAGTTATAGATTTTTAATGAATATTTAGAATATACATTATCAGACAATGAATTATTCAGACAATAGAAATAAACCCAATGAAATAAATTTAGGAAACTTAGTCTAAGTTGCTATTTCATTTTATCATTTACTTTCTCATTTTTAGGTGTTAAAAGACAGTTACCTCCTGCTGAATGCAAACATTCATTCTTGAATCAATAACAAGGGCACAGATGCGAGCTATGAAACTTTCCAATACTTGGTTTTTACCTGAATAAAAATTATTGGCAGATGTTAATTTTAAATCAATTTAACAGTCACTTGCTATCTGAAAAACTGACTCATTAACTTTCAGTCATACCGCAAGCATTTTATAAAAGAAATCAACATTTATCTCTCATGAATCTCCAAGTGACTTGAGGGTTTGGGATTTTTTGTTTTTATTTTTGTGGTTGTTAAACCCTCAACTTTTAGTTATTTGCTGTTGATACCTGATGGGAAATCAGGTTTTTTTTCCCCCAATGGAATGTTACTGGGTATTATCAACCACACTCCAAGCAGGCCCCAAAACCAGGAGTAGATGTCCAACATAAAATGGACCTCATTTTGTTGAGGCGGCACCTTTTGTTTTCTATCATTACTTTGATTTTCTTTGTTTTTTTTTCTTGAGGGAGGAAGGATGGAGAGAAAGAGAAAAGAAAGAAAGAGATGAATAAAGCTGAGTGGACAGGGAAGTGGGGGAGGATCTGGGAGGAGTTGATGGATGGGAAAACAGATATAGTACATGAAAAATAATTTTAAACAATTTAAAACCATCTTTTGAAAATAGGTTAGTAATAGTAAATATATTCAGAGGAATTTGCTAATGCCACTTTATAACATATTTGAAAAGTTTTAGGAATGGGAATACCACAAAAGCAAAATTACAGCTTTTCCACGTAACCATACTCAACTCAAATGAAAAGCTATATGATTTTCTTTACAATATGAGTGGGGCTCAGTTTACAATGTTAGCACTCTTAGGACCATTCTTTTCTGAGAATTTAAATTGTTATGCTAATTTAAAAACAATCAATGGAAAGGTAGCATTAACTATTATTTAAATCATTAATTTGCTTAACATAGTTACTTATTATTCTCAGAGGCAAACTATGTGTGTAAGTGATTCATCAGCCTTAGTTACCAACTATGAGGAAGTCTCCAGGGACAAGAAATAAGTAACCTGGACCTGGTCACTTAGCATAATATACTTGTGATCTATAAATAAAAGTTGGCAAGCTGTAACATATTCTTCATTCTTTTACCAATGAAAATTTTATTAGACCAAAAGCTGATAAACTATGTAAAACAAATGAAGAAAGTCATTTAAAAAAGTTTTAAAGATTAAAATAGCTTTCGTTTGCCCCAGCTTAAAAAAAAACAAAACAAAACTATAGCTTACAAATCCAACTCTGCTTATTTTGTAAGGCAGAACTAACTTTCAGCAGGCTCTCTTTGGAAACCATCTACATCAATCCCATATACTGGAACAGGACCACCAAAGGTGAGCTTCACTCACTCTGAACTTAGTCTGTTAGCTATGTGTATTTTATCTACTTGCCAAACGCACAGCAGACAGATGTCCCAGCACTAGCAAACTATCGTTTTCATACTAAAAACCAGACTAAAAATTATTCTCAGCAAGAGCCATCTTCAACCTTATTACCAACTTTTGTTAGAATTGAAAATGTTGGTTAATGAATTTAACTTCCAATTATAACCTAAGTTATCATGCTCTACAACATATCGTGCCCTGTGAGACTGACTGGTTTACTAGCAGTTAGCAGCACTGGATTCCACTTTGAGATCAAGGATGACTCTACACCTGGTGGACAGATAAACATCACCATCCTTCCAGTGATACTCAAAAGGTACATATAACTTATTCCGCAAAGCAGAAAGAAGAGGGCACTCTATAAATTTTATAGAAGTAAATTGAGACTGTAGAAGTATATAGGTGCATAAAAATCCTATCAGGAGGCCGGGCGGTGGTGGCGCACGCCTTTAATCCCAGCACTCGGGAGGCAGAGGCAGGCGGATCTCTGTGAGTTTGAGACCAGCCTGGTCTACAGAGCTAGTTTCCAGGAGGACAGGCCCCAAAACCACAGAGAAATCCTGTCTCGAAAAACCAACAACAACAAAAAAATATCAGGAAAACCATGCCTGAGAACTTAGTGGCCAAGGTAGACTGAAGAAAGGAAATGATTCTTTCACTTATACTCTAATGAATTCATGATTATCCAGAAAATCTGACACATAGGAAAAACATTACATGTTTGTCAATGTTTCTGATATAGTGAACATATAAAAATCCCTAAGTTAGGCATTTTGAGCACATGCCTGTAATCCCAGCATTCATTAGGTGGCAGCAAGAGATCAGGGTCTCAAATTTCTCAGCTACATAAGGAGGAGTGGCCTGGGCTAGGTGAGATCCTGTCTCAAAAAAATGTGTATAACACACACACACATATATAAAACAAAATGCCCTCTGCATATTTGTGAAGGAATGGAGATCTGATATTGTGTGTGTGTACATACATATATGCATTTCTACACAAATATGTAGCGGGCATTTTTTCCAAGTTCCAACTTGCAGTCCAGCAATAATTTTGGACATTGATTTTAGTACAAAGTATAGCTGCTATATTCCAAGCCCATTTATTGTGGCTGAGGAGATTCTACATCACCTTCAGTGGGAGTAAGGACTTTATTGTAAAGAGCAGAGACTGCAGCAAGTATCAGAATTCAATTAATACTTCATGCGATAAACATTTTTAATTAAAATATTCCTTAACTGATAGATTTTCTTAAAGGCCAAATACAGGTCTTTTCTATAAGATATATATAAAATTACAAACATATCAATTTTAAAAACAAAATCTTGGATCCCTAAATTGCAAAATATTGTTTTCTGCTTCATTAGAAAATCCATAATACAAAAAACATTCTCAACTGTACCCATAAATAAATTTTGGATTTTGTTTTCTTATATGAAATACCTACCTAATGTCTGCATTTTCTCTTGGCCTATAAAGTCTAAAATTTTACTACCTGGTCCTTTACAGAAAACATTCGATTCTTTAATTAGATCATTAAGTTCCTAGGACAGTATTATGGGTATTAAAATAATTATACTAAAAGTTCCCAGTAAGATGTTTTTATGGAAATAAGATATTTTACCTTCATCGTTGATGTCATATACAACCTAAAAAAAGTAAATATTTAATTTATAATTTACTATTATAAAAGCTATTAAAATAAAAAATTCACAGCATAACTGTTTATTAATAAATTATTTAATACTAGTCAGTTCAAATGCTTTATCTGCTCTAGACAGATCAGTACAAGTCACTAGCCAATCTACTAATGATTCTTAAACCAAAACAAATAACTTTCTAATAAATTCATGATCTTTAACAATCAATGTCACTTTTACCATCAAAAGATCAAATAAGTCTTCTATCATATTCGTAACAGCTTCATCTTTTGATTGTCCTTGGCTCAGAATAACTTCCTTGGACTTTTCAAACCAGGAAACCATGTAAAGATGAATACATATATTAAGTTATTTTGAATTCCATTTTAATAAATTTTATGTCCTTGTATTTGTTTAGTCGATAAACCTAAGAATAAAATGACATTAAACATAAAAAACTCCAGTATTGAATCAAAGAAATTTTACATTTTAAAATGTCTTGTATTTTTTTTACTTACTCTATTTCCTCACTGTTTAAAACGGGAATGAACTTAATTCCATTACAATAACCCTTACAGTTTCCTCTTTAACTTTTTAATACAGATACGCTTATTGTAAAACTATCAAGATAGTTTTAATTTGGGTATTTTTAAAATTAGTTTACCTTATTTGATTCAGATATGAGTACATAACAATGTCAGAGGTACTCATCAATGTGCTGTTATGTCAGTGAAAATACAAATATTAGTGTCTTATATGTTAGTGTGGGGGTCACGTAGTTAACAACCTAAATGACTAGGTCTTCAGAAAATGATCCAAATAATGGCCCATTGGCATCAAATTCACATAGTTGTCAAGAAACCTGTGCAGTTTCATTCTGACCTTTTATCCTTATAACATATATCCAACATCATAAAAATATTCTCGACAGTTCTATTTTAAAGTTCCTAATTTTACTTTCAGCAGTTTGGACTACTTTTTTAAACAGTACCTTCATCACTCTACCTTTATCATTATCAGATTTCCTTCTATGACTATGTACTTATCTTTTGTACTAATCCTTGCTTTATCATGGTTAGAAGTCCAGCTTGTCCCAATATAAAGATATTCTTGCTGCATCTCCCAACAGATACCAAGATGTTTGAAACAGTTGGAATATTCTTTTTGTTAAGTTCCTAAAAAAAAGTATTTAAGTGCAGTAGTTTAAATACAAAGTAGTATGGGATAGACACTGTTCCTGGAACAGCATCAGTTTACAATCCTCAATTCTAAAAGGGAGCCGTTCTTATCTTTACAGTGGAAATGATGAGAAGACTGGCTTCATAAAGCAACTTGTCCCAAGCCACCCCACTAAGGGCAAATGGTGAGCACTCCTCTGCAGGACTCAAACTCTATGGAAGCACCTGTCCCTCCCATTTTAAAGAATGAAACTCAAGACTGACTGACTTTGAGACAAGGTCTTACTCTATAGCTGAGAAAGGCCTGAAACTTGTGGTATTCCTCCTGCCTCAGCATCGCCACGTGCTAGATTACAGGCATGAGCTACCATAAATAGATTAGAAATTCTTATTCAACCAATGATTCATCACCAATCTTAAGATACTTGGAACCAATTTGTAGTTACCTTTTCTTAATCTAAATAAATTTCAGAAATGTTAAATCAAATCCAAGGTCTTGGATTATTTTGTGTTTGATTTTTTAAATTACCAAGCACTGCATACCACCAGAAATATGCCAATAGGTCTTTGTAAAACCTTTCCCTTCAGATTAATAATAGAACATAGATTCTTATAAATTTTACTTTAGAAACAATTTCAGCGTGTTGATATGCCTCAAATAATAAACAAATGGCAAGAGAAAACAACATCTAAGTAACTCTAAGCAAACTTGTCCAAGGTTTTTCTCTGTTCTATTTTTCTAAATGAAGTACTTCCTAGAAACTAATATCAAATGTAATGATTTTAAGAGCCATTAAACAAGAATGAGTGTTTACCCTGCATATTAAGTCATCCAACTTGCGGAGGAATTGTTTGCTACATTTAATCTTCACATCTTCATAAATATCAATTTGTACAAGTAACATCAAAGGTTTAAAGTCATTTTTTCTCAAGGCATCATCAATACACTTCTCCAGCTGTTGGAGAGAGAGAGTTAACAGCACAGACATTCCAACAAATTTAGTCTCTTCAGGCAACTGAGTCACCAAAGATGGTTTTTAAATGAAATTAATAAGCTCATAAAATAGCTTTTTTAAAAAGTCTATTACTATTCAGAGTAACTGAATTATAAATGTTCTTTAGTAACAATTTCAGATAGAAAGTATTAAAGTTTCCAATTTATATTTACATCTTCACTGATTCAAAAACTAAACAAAAATCAAATCAACATTATAGCAACTATACTTAAACAGGAAACATCCTAGCATACCTTAGTACAAACTCTAATATTTAAAAATAAAACTGCATCAAGATGAATTTACCCTTCTAAAATTTACATCCATTAATTCAACCTACGTATTACCATAATCCAACTTTTATCAAACCCACTATCCCCACTATTACAGTCCAGCATTCAGACTGCATTCTGTTCACTAAACAGACTTAGTGATAAGATACATGTATATAAATGTAAGAATCACACAATTTAAAACTTCTATCTGTCTAGGTATAATATATTAATCAGTGAATGACTATTTTTAATACTGAAAGCACATAAAGAATCAATACCTTTTGTATTTTATGCTACTACTATACTTTAAAGTATTTTTTAAGAAGATACATATTTAAATTATTCTTCAATATGTCATAAAACATTGAGTTTGTCATTACTAAAGATACAGCAACAGACAGATGTAAGTACACAAAATTATTTTAGTGATTAAAGTGATTGCTTGTTGTCTAGGGACTACATACTTGGAAGTCTGGTCTCACAGGCATTTTTACTTCATTTAAGAACAGCAGGAGAAGACAGACACCTATGAAAGAGAACATCTTATGTACCGTATTATCTACCACATAGAACAGTTTCTTAAAAGTCCTTTCTGGATATTTGTCATATACTTTAAATTATATATCTTGCACAAATGTGTTTAGTTTTTGTTCCTAAGACAAATTAAAATTTTGAGTAACTGATAAATCAATGAGGAAATTAACATGAAAGTAGAAAAGATTAAGAACAATTCATTCATTAAAGGGGAAACTCAAAACCCCAAGTGACTAAGAAAAAGATGTTACCTCTATAACAATTTCTAATTAAAAGATAACCAATAGCAACACTCACTGGGCTGGCAAAAACTAAAAAGCCTAATAATGTGGAAAACAGGAAATGATGGGTATAAATAATATCTCTACTTTTCCTCAAAGTGCAAACAGAAAAAAATTTTGTCTGTGATTCATAACATGCAGTCCCAAGTCTAGTTTTATACAAACAGAGGTCTAAACAGTACTCAATTTTTATTGCACTACTGCCTCTAACAGCAGGAACCCTGCCTTTGTTGATGTGGTGGGGAGAAAGCGGGCAAATAAATGTCATGTGCACAGGACACAACTCAACACTTAAACGTGTACTTTAATCTACTATCTCAGAATGAGGCCCATCTCAAAACAGGGTAAAAAACAGAAGTCAAGAGAGACATAAATGATCTCTTTAGAGAGCATCTGTAAAAATTTTAAACTACACATAAGAGCAAGCTATATTCTGTGAAGAATACCTGTGTATGTGTTAAAAATAAAATAGGTGGAAGGATTCAAATGCCGGGTCTATAGGTGCGGGCTATTTATACCAATAGTGAGAAACAAGGAGGAATCTGGATAAAACCGGCAAAACAAAGACAAAAAAGGGTTTTGGGAAGGACAGAAGCTTCCTGTATATGAGCCAGCCTCTTCTTTGTTCCTGAAAAGACATTCATTTTATTCAAGCTCCTTTATCCGAGATCATAAGATTTTTCTTTTTTTAAGAAGCAAGGAAGAGGTAGGGGAGAAGATTTTTCTTTTTAATGAAGTCTCTTATCTTAAATTACTTCCATCAAAAATTTGTTGGTAGCAGTTAGCTAGCAACTATTAGAATATTTCTCATCACTATAAAAGAGTAATATGTACTCAAAAATGTCAGTTACTAAGACATTTGAAGGCTCATATATATAAGGTCAATAGTGAATTCTAAGAAAAATTCAATATACAAGAAAATATTTAAAATACATGTTTTTATGAAACATTAAACGTATTTTGAACATAACTATTGCTTCAATCCTAATGATTGTCAAAAAGTGGTTAGGACAGTGATTGTTAGAAAATGAGTATATAAAATATACTAATTTATAAATTAAGTAGGTCTTTATTGCTTATCCAAAATCACTAACCCACTATCAAATATTCATAATGAATACATTAAGTTAGAGCAGGTATTTTGCCAATAGTTATAAAAATACCATAACATCCCCCTTTTCATTTTACTGCAGTTAAAAAGAAATTCAAGAATGAAACATTTCATTTACACCTTGGAAATGCGACTGAAAACTATTATTTCAAATATATTGTAAGCGATCTGGTGAACTCTGTTTCCTGAGGGCCAGCAGCTGCCAGCAGCCGGGTCGTGTCTCACAAACAATCGCAGTAGCGCGGTTTTCCCAAAAGCGCACTGAGCCAGGACACACGGCACAGAATTAGGTCGCGAAGACGTATGATGCTAGCCACACAGTTCTAGTTTCTAGCAGTTTTTGAAAGGAAGCCAACCACAGAAATTTTAATTAGTGTCTACCTAGGTGGATTTTCGTTTTGCTTTAAGGAGGAAAAATAACCCAGTTCCACTCCGAGCATCTCTGGAAGAATGCTGGCGGCCTCAGAGCTACACGAACGTACTGGGCTTTTCCGCCACCGTTTAAGAGGCCTTTAGGAGCCCCGAGTGTGAGCCCGGAGGGTGGGGTCCCGGTAGGGCAGCCTGGCGCTTGGAGCGGCCCTGACAGACAAGGCCGCACTCGAGCACGTGGCGGCCTCGCGTGGGCGGTGCCCGTGCCCGAGAGGACCCCGCGCGGCCGCGAAAGGCCCACGGGAGTCACGGGGCCCCCTCCACACCAGAGGCCCCGCCAGGGCCCGCGGGGGCGGCAGAGGCCCTGGCCCGAGCCCCGCCATGGCGCATGCTGGGGCCTCCCCACTCCGAGCCCTGCCATGGCCCGTGGGGGCCTCGCGCCTCAGCGGCTCCTTCTCCGTGAACCGAGGCCGCCGTGGCTGCCCCGCTGCCCCCATCGCTCCGCTCGCCCGCTCCCCGGGCCCCAGCGCACCCCAGCCTGGCGGCCGCCTACCCAGTCTCCTCCGTGGGCTCCGGACGGAAGGACGGACGTCGAGTGTGACCGACCGCGCTCCTCCTCAGCCTCCTCAGTGCCAACGGAAAGCGGGAACCGCTCGTCCAATCAGCGCCGCCCAACCTGGCCACGCCCCTTACCCACATGGTGTTTCCTGGAGGAGCTGCGTGCTTTCCAACCCAGATGACCTCTGACCTGTCCCTACAGGTCCCCGGAAGGAGGGGACGGTGCTGCGGGGCCGCCTCGCCGGCAGGGGGCGCTGTGCTGTGTCGCCTTGCGGGCCCTGGCCTGTCCCGCCTGGTGAGAAAACAAACACAGGCCATTAGGAGAGAGGACCTGCAGGCGGTGCAGGCTCCACCACTCCTCGAGGAAGCCGTCCTTATGCCTCTGTGTTCCAACCACAGGGGCAGTGCTGTGGCTCCTCCGTCTTCTCTGTGCCCTAAATGTGTGGTGGCCCCGTCCTTTTGCCAAAGTGCACGGGCATGCATGCCGCTGCCCGCTTTGGCGTTGCATCTATCCCCAGGACAGACAAAAGGCCTTTAGTCAACCCTTGGGTTAAAGTGGCATTTTCAGCAACAGTTTGACTTGCTATCTAAAAAAGCAATATCTTTTGTTGTTGTTTTGCTTTTTAAAGCAGATGATCAAGCTAGGGTGAAATTCAGCCGTGGTCAGTGTGCAGCAGACCCAGGTTTCAGTGGTGTTTTCTTAACTTGTCCTGAGGGATGAGATCGCGTGTCTACTCTCCCCTGATAGGGTTCCAATGACAGCCCAAACACTGGCTTCCACCCTCATCTAGCTTAGACAGCAGAACTTGCTGGGCCTACTTACAGAATGCAAACGATCTCGAATCAGCAGGATCACCGAGCAGCCTAAGTGCAGCATGGACGATTAATGACGACTTCCCCATACCTGCACCACCAGAGAAGCACTTCTTGTGATAATCCTCCACCCTTATAAACTCTAGCGCCACCCAAGCCCACGAGGCCACGTGCAATTAGAGCAGAATTAGAATTGCACACAGCTGGAGAGGGGCACGCGGACGGCGTGGCTGGAATCTCAGGTGGGGGCCCTGCGATCCACCTCACCCAGTTCTATGAAGGAATGCCAGTAGCCAACAGGTCAATCTTGAAAGAGTCTTACCGATTGTAACAGTTACTCTCATGAAAGTGATGGCTGACCTGCTCAGAGGGTAGCCTTTCACAAGAGGCCGGGACACATAATTCTGACTTAAGTGTGCTTTGGGAAGCCCTTGGAAAATAAACACACACGACAACAACAACATCTAAACCCCTGAGGAACGAAACAGTGCAAATCACACAGATTATGAACTGCAGTGTTTCTAACTATAGCTTAGCAAGAATCACTGACATCGTTACAACTTCATGCATTGTTAAATTGAATTTTGAGCAAGTTCCTCCTGGAACCCAGGTCTTCATGCAAGCCAGAAAAGTGATCTAACATTGATTTATACTTCCAACCCTCTTTGTACGTTCTGACACAGCTTCTAAGTTGCCCAGGTATGCAGCTTGAACTAGAGATCCTCCTGTCCCAGCTTCCCAAGTGGCTGGAATTACAGGTCCAGGGAGATCCTGATTTAAAAAAAAAAAAAAATTGAAGCAACATATGCAGTTGACTGGCTTTTATTGGGCGAATAAACATTTAGTTTCCAATGCTTTTTGAATTAGTTACACGTGTAAGTACTAAGAGTGTATAATACAGAATGGGAGATGGGAGTGAGCCAGCCTCATGACCTGAGCCTTGCAACATGACTGTCACACTCTGCTTTCTTGTAATAGACTTTACCATCTTCCATGATGCAATCTAGTGGTTTCCCAACCAGCAGCTTGTTAGCAGAGGCACAAGCGTGTCTTTAAACAGTGACATGAAGGAACAGATTATCACTCCTCTTCCGAGGGATTTGTTAACTCATCACAAACCTAGACATCTGGGAAGAGGGAATCTCAGCTGAGAAAAGGAATTTGTAAGATCATCCTGCAGGCCGGCCTGCGGGCTGTGATCTTAACTAACAATTGATGTGGGAGGTCACTGTGGGTAGTACCAGCCCAGAACAGATGGTCCAGGGGTGTATAAGCAGGCTCAGCAAACCATGGGGAGCAAGCTAGTAAGGTAAGCAGTACTCCCCCATTGTTGTTAAGGAGGCCTCTAGTTAGTTCTTGGGTGCTCAGCCCCCTGAATAATCACACAGGAAATATATTAATTAAATCACTGTTTGGCCCCTTAGCTTTAGCTTCTTATTGGCTAACTCTTACATATTAATTTAACCCATCTCCATTAATTGGCGTATCACCACTTGGCAGTGGCTTACCATCTAAAGTTCTGGCATCTAACTCTGGTGTGGCTACCTGGTTTCTCTCTAACTCTACCTTCTGTTTCCCAGGATCCAGTTTCATTTCCCCTGCCTACCTCTATTCCCTGCACAGGCCCAAGACAGCTTCTTTATTAACCAATGATATTCACAACATACAGAGGGGAATCTCACATCACCCCTTGGCTTTTGCTTCAGTTCCTGCCTTGACTTCTTGTCCTGACTTCCTTCAGTGATGGACTTAGATGCAGGAGTCCAAAAGGAAAAAGTGCTTTTCCTCCTGGAGTGTCTTTTGGTCATGGCATTTTATCACAGTAATAGAAAAGTAAGACAACTCATTTACTCTTACCCAAACTGGCTTTCATTGAAAGATTTTAGACTGTGATGTTTGAAAGAAAATCTTATTAGTCATTATCAAAATTTGGTTTCTGGTCACCTATGTTCTCTGCAGTGCCAGAGATTAAACCTCTGGCCTTGTGTGTCAGCCGAGCTAAGAGCATTTCCTAGCCCTTTTCAGGTAAGTGTAACAATCTCTTATCAGAAACAGATTGTGGGCCAGATACGTTCTCCCAGCAGGAGCAGCATGGGGCTGGATAGTCGGTGGGTTGCCCACTCTGAGGCAGGCTGGCTGTGGGAGAGCTGAAATTCACCTCTCTGAGCCTCTTTTCAGCTAAGAAAACAGAGGTGTCAGCCAGGCAGCACGACTGATTCATTCCAAACACACCAAGAATCTAGCATCTGGCCAAGAAAATGAGACAAGGCATGCCGAATGCCAGGTTGTTTGTCCCCCCTCCTTAATGTATGGAAGACTTTGTACTTAGCTGTAAGTCCCAGTGCAGGCCAGGATCCACAGGAGTCACCGGGGAATATAAGGAAAACACAATTATCACAGCCCCTGGACTCTGGCTCAGTAGGGTAAGAGGTTTTGGTTTTATAACACACACTGTTGTACAGAAGTATCCCCCAAGCGAAACGACTGTCATTCTCTTGAGTTTGGCTGGGCCTGCTTGCCAACAGTGACCACAGCTGGGATTGTTGACTGTTGACCACTCTTCTTGGAGGGGGGGTCAGAAAGGGTCACCTGAGTGCAGCCAGCCACCCCTCCCAACCAGCTGCATGCAATTCTGCCCCAATTGCAGCAGCCTCTGTGTCTCTGGGAAGAGCTAGGGAAGTAGTTCTCGATCTTGTGGGTCATGACCTCCAGAGGACACACATTGGATATCCTGCATATCAGTTATTTATACTATGATTCATAAGTTTCAAAATTACAGTTATGAAGTAGAAATGAGATAATTTTATGGCTGGGGTTACAACATGAGGAACTCTATTAAAGGGTTGCAGCATTAGGAACCACCGGGCTAGAGGATAAGGGTGGGGAAGGATTATGGGAGAGCACTCTATCTGGGTAGATTTGGGGGCGTCTTCATCACTGCTGGATGTCCCAGTATGGCTGTTTTAAGGTCACCCCTGCTCCAAAATAATCCCCATGAACTCATTGACTCCCCAGAATAAACTCTGGTAAAACTGCACCTTGCCTTTTTATTGAGGTAGGAGGAGGGGTGGACTTTAAGTCTCCCCAGGGAAGGTATTTTAGCAACACATATACAACTCTGTTACAGATGCAAGATGGTCCAGTCCTCATGCATGTCTAGGGAAGGATGAGACGTCCATGTGAAATGATCCAAACAGCAAGACGCTCCAAAACTTTGTCTTCGGAATGACACACACCAGCTTAACAAAGGGAGAGTTTTGCACGTATACTTTAATATTTAGGATTGGATAAAATAATTTTAAGTGACAGGCAGTTAAATACATTTGGGCAGACAGCCCTACAAGTGCACGATCCACACAGTTTTAACATCTCAACAGTCTAAGTGTGTCTTGGGGTCAGGAAGTTCACTCTGAATTGTCTTACACAGCTTTTACTTATTTATTTTTCAATCAAGCATAATTGTCCTTAAGCTTTAGATTTCAAACTGTTGGTTGTCTTAAAAGGCACCTTGAGGTTCTCTGGACTCTGATGATATATCATTACTTTTCTGTAACCAGACCCTTTGGACAAATGGTCGGCTTTCTCATGCACTGTGAAACTCTCTACTTCTGTGAAGCAACAGTACTCCGACAGTTCTAACTTTTACCTGAAGAGCGGGACCATTATCTTGCATTCTGGACAGAAGCCAAGGACAGAGCAGCCTTGACCCCTTGGGGTTTTCTGACCTAATTGGACAGTTCATTAAGCAGCAGGCAATGCCTCTGGGCTCTTCTCACTCTCAAGTGTCAGGGTAGTGCAGAGTCCCAACAGCCAAAGGCTGTCAGTGTAGTGCAGAGTCCCAACAGCCAAAGGCTATGTTGCTCCATCCCGGTGTTTTCATTCAAAACTCGTCTGAGAGCAGAAAGCACCAGGGAAAGCCAACACTGTTTGGAATTTTTAAAGGCAGAAGTTTCAAGTATCAAAACCAAAGAGGTTAAAGGGTAAAAATACATCTTTGCCATGCTGGTTAAACAAGCATCAACAACGAACTGGTAACAGGAGTCACCAAGTCCATCACAGGACTTCCACTATCTCAAAAGTCACATCTGGGGAGGTGTCGCCCACCTCAGATGGTTTTGCTTCAATTTTAGCGCCTGCTATCAGAGAGGCCACAACTCAGCACCAAGAAGATTTGCCAGCCCCTCCATGGGGGTTTTAAGCAGCAGGGACATCCTGCAAGGAACAGTGAGTGGTCTGGACCAAGTTGGAGGTTTTTGGTTGTTGTTTTGAAAGCATTTAACATTTTAAAACTGGGAAATAAGCCCATAAAAGAGTTAGCAACTTTCCTAACTGAAGGCACAGGGAATAAAGTGGCAGGTGGCTGCAAAGCCAGATGGAACAACACAATTTAAAACCCCTTAGGTGTATAAAAATCTGGGAATTGCTTTCCCTCCAGTGCCCTGGCTATTTCTGAAAACACCATCCAGGTTCACTTAAAAGTTGACTTGCAAAACACGAAGGCTGGACTCTTCCCATGCTTAGAAGTAAAAAGTCATCTCTTTCGTGGAAAAGGTCACTGGGAAGGGTGCTCCTGCCTGAATCCCTGTAGCCACTTGAAAACAGAAATAACTTAAGGCAAGCTCTTTTCAAAGGTTCAGATAGTTTCAAACAAACAGAATATGGCCTGTTAACGTGCAGACCCAGCAGCAGGCCGGAAGACAAACACATGAACGGGGTCCCAGTGAAGCACTGCTGGGGCACACCGCACTTCTGGAACCCTTTCAGTCTCCTCCTTCCCAGCTGTTGGTGCGGCAGGAATCGCCTAACCAGGGCAGCCTCGGAGCCCAGAAATGGCTGTGTGATGACAGATGAGCTATAAGTTCCTCGGCTATTAATAGTTTCCACCGTTGGAAGGCTACGGACACTGGCAAGCCGACATGGTCTCAGGTTTTTACCGTCCCTGGGCAGAAATGCCTCGAGGGACCACAATGTGGGCCACACGGCCTGCTTTAGGCTTACTGAATCTGGAGTGTTCCTGAGAAGGCATCGAGAATGGGTGCAGACTAACTTCACAATAATAAATAACAGCCACTCGTGTTTAGACACACCAAGGAGACATGCAAAAGGCCCTCCTTGCAAAACACCTACCTGGGTCCTCTTGAAATTAAGGACCACAGTCCCATGCATCTGCCCTCCCACACCCTTCCCACCAAATGCACTACTCAGGCTCCGGGTCCTCTGGCCACCAGGCTCTCCAGACAATTCTCTAGGAAACAGGCCAGGCCACCGCTGCAGAGCTTGACAGACTGCTGAAAGGAAGAGCGGGGTGAGAGGTGGCCACTCAGAGATCAGTACCCGCGGGGAAGTGACTGCAGTTCCGCTGACATGGAAGCTCCGGGTTCACAGCCAGCAGCTCAGATGAAGTGGATCCAACTCTCTTCGCACTCCCCGCGTGGCATGTGCAGGGCATGACTGCGGCAAGTAAGGCTATAGTCGCGACCATCGTTGTTGTCCCAGTACTCAGCACCAGCCACGCGGTAGCGCAGTGCAAAGAGTACGTGGGAGCCGAGCTCCAGCAGGAAGGGTGGCACGGGAAAGCCAAAGGCAAAGATGTCCTCGGTACCCTCGGTACCCGCAGGCCCTCTCCAGCGAGCCACGACCTCATGAGCACTGCGCCAGCCAGAGTAGGTGTAGCGTACTGCTACCTGTTTCTCGAAGGCCACGTTGCGCACGCGCACTGTGCCGCTGATGCCCAGGTCCGAGCAGGTGACACGTTCCAGGCACACCAGCTGCCTTGCCAGGCGATCTCCAAAGCCAGGGGCTTCGACCGGCGGGGGGAAGTCGGGAACCAGGCACTGCAGTTTGAATTCCAGCTCCTGGCTGCTGCAGCACAGGTCCGAGTTGATGGCGAGGCGCGACAGCACGTGCAGCGGCACGGACGGGTCGTCCCCTGCGTTGAACACCTTAACCTGCGTCAGCTCCAGGCCCAGAGCGTCAGCGAAGCGCACACGGAGCTGCCGGTTACAGCCGGCTCGGCACGTAGCGCCGGGAGCTCCCGCAGCCTTGGCACGGCGCTCGGGGGAGCTGGGCAGGGAGCGCGCGCGCCTCTGGATGATGGGCTGCAGCCGAGGGTCGCAGCCCGGGGGTCTGCAGGGTCGCGGATCCAGATCCGAGAGACAGCTGAAGCTCCGAGGAGCGTGTTTCCGTAACCCCGGGGTCGGGGGCAGCGGGGCAGAGCCCGGGCCTCTTGACATGGCCCAGCCGGGGGCCAGGGAGGGCGTCCTAGCCTAGCCCCTGGGCGTTCCGGTAGCACAGCCTTTGGGAGCCCCGAGACGCCGCACCCTGCAAGGAGGCTGTCCGCTCGCGGCCTGGCTCCGGTCTCAGCGGCTAGCGATCTCCTAGGGCGGACCTCACTCTCCAGGGCTGCTTCCCGGAGCGCTGAGCCCTGCCGGGTGGCGCCTGCTTCTCCCTGATCTTCCTGGCGCTTACGGGAAGCCCGGGGAACCCAGCGGCTCTGAGACTCAGCAGCCCGCAACTTCTCCAGGCGCAACTTCCCGGCGCGCCCCCGCCGAGCCCCGCCCCTCGTGACGCCGCCTGCCTGCGGGCACGTCCCGCTAGCTTGCCCCGCCGCCCCGCGTAGCCCCACGCTGCCGGAACCTCGCGGCCCTCGCCAGCTTGGCCGGCCGCACCCGCCCCTGTCGCAGAACTCCGCAGCCACCCCCCCGGGATCCTCGTCACGTGCGCCCAGGCCGCGGAGCAGGTCTGCTAGGCTTCCCTGGTGCGTTTGCCCGCTCGCTGCACCCATCCATCAGCGATGGTTTCTGCAGCAGCTGAAGACGCGCTGGGTGCTTGCTGCGGGGCCTTGGGCTGGAGGAGTACCGGGTGGGGGCGGGACAGAGCCCAACCTGGGCTGGCCTGGAGACAAGCTGGCCCTAGGACTACGGTGAGCTTCCAGCCAGCCAGCTTTGGTCACCTGTCTCTAGCAACCTGGACCAGCGGCCAGACTGGGGTTAGCTTGCTGCTGAGGGAAGCATCTTGCCCACACCTCCCCACCATGCTGTGCCTCCCTATTGGCCGGGCAGCCAGTTCCCTGGGGAGGAGATGGGGGACGTTGCTTCCGTTTGCCGGGCTTGCAGCCAGAGAGGAAGGCTGGGAACAGGGGCTAATGCCCAAGATGGATTGTGCAGATGCAGGAATCTAGCTTCTGGCTCTTGAGGAGCGTGTTTGTAGCCAGAATCTCTTGAGCTTTAGTTTTGCTGCTATGCAAGCTGAAACCATGCGTTCTCTGCTGCTCCCCCCCTCGTATCTCTGCCCACCCCTCCCACCCCATCCCTGCATCCTGACTGCACCGCAGGCTTTTATTTCTCTGAGGAACTTCACACACACGTGCACACCCACACACACACCCCTTCTATGTGTCGAGTTTGTCAGGTAGATGAGGGGCCAGGATGGCACTGCACATTCTAAAAAGGATGCCTGGGTCAGCCATTCCTTCTTGGTTCCTTTTCCACTTTACAACATAAAGAACAAGGTAAAGAAAGAGGGTGGCCAATGAATATTTCCTGCATTTAAAAGGAATCAAGCCTGTTGATTGTGGGGTCATTAACCATAAAAGGCTATGATATGATTTTTGTTATCTTCAAATCCAAACCTAAAAGTCTTACATGAGTGTGGTAGTTCCAAAACTCTCCCATGAGTCCACCTCTTTTCCATTTGATAGTTGCTGGGGTATTATGAGAGAGAAATATTCAGTTTCTAAGGCCTGCTCGTTCAATGGGCTCCTCAAAAAACAAAACAAAACAACAACAAAAAAAAAAAAAAACAGGAACTCTGAGTGTGGTGTGGGAACCCGCAACTCATAGTGTGAGACAGCATGTAGTCCATACTGGAAGTTAATACACTCATGGTCTTTTACATTTAAAAAATTGCATGTATGTGTATCCACACATGAAAAGGCCAAGGGAGAGTGTCTCATGGAACTGGAGTTGCAGGCCTCGTGAGCCAGCCACATAGTGCCGGAAGCTTCACTGGGGTCCTCTGGAGTCTTGAGCCATCTCTCCAGGCCCCCACTGATTGTCTTGTAATGGATTGGGGTGACAGGGAAGTTAGAAGAATTCTAAGTGCTTCCACACTAAAGTTTTATCTCTGTGGGATGAGGGCCTTGAGCAGACTTTGCGTGTCTTAGACTGTCCCGTGTTACTGGGTGAGGGGATGAATGAATGGGCACGGGGGCTTTAAGGTAATTGGCTAATTTAATTGGCATCATTTCCAAGGAGTGTGTGCACTTGTGTGTAGGTGGGGGGGGGGTTCAGGATTCATTCTCAGTTCTCATAATACTGTAGTGTTATACTTAACAGACATGGTGGAGGAAAACATGTGAGCGTTCCCAACAGCCATGTTGGGCAGCTCACACTGCCTGTTAACTCTAGTTCAGGGAGTCTTGGTGCCATCATCTAACCTCTGAGGGCGTCCACACTGAAGGATGCGCATCCCCTACCACACACATGTAATTTATGATAAATATTAAAACTGTCAAAGTGTAAACATACAACAATATCCTCCCCCATCTCTCATCTCGTAGTGCAGAATTCTGAGCCACTAAATAGTCACGACTTCAAGGTTTCAATGTGGTACAAATACAAAGATCAAAAACCCGCGGAAAGGCAGCCGATTGCAGTCAGTACTTACTGTCACTGTTGTGTTGTTTCCAGTTCCGGTGGCTCGACGTCCTTTCCAAAGATAAGGGGAATAAAGAAGCCACCTCCCCAGCTGTCATCATCTGGCAGCAGGTTGAGCAAGACTGTTCTGAGCACTGCAGAGAAGGTGATGTAACGGAGAGGAAATCTTACTTAGATTTGTCTCGGTGCTCTCTCGTTATGTGCTTCAAGTGTGCGTGTCTTCGTGTGTGTGTGTGCGTGTGGGTGTGCACATGTGTGCACACCCTGTGGCATTATTCATATTATTTGTATAATAGTTAAGATTATTTTAAAAACCATTAAAAGACGTCAACATACCAAATAAATAGTTTCATTCAAGTCCATTCTGGGTGAAACAGTTAATTTCCTGGGGTCACTTAAAGGAACATGGGTGACTTAAAGAGCATGTTACAACAGCCCCCCCTCCAGCAGGAGGGGCAGCTCAACACGTTACAACAGCCCCCCCTCCAGCAGGAGGGGCAGCTCAACACGTTACAACAGCCCCCCCTCCAGCATGAGGGGCAGCTCAACACGTTACAACAGCCCCCCCTCCAGCATGAGGGGCAGCTCAACACGTTACAACAGCCCCCCCCCTCCAGCAGGAGGGGCAGCTCACACAAGGAGCATCCCAGGAGCCCCACCCCAGCTCATCTTAACTCCTGCTTACTCTGCCACTTCCTGAGACCACAGGCTGTTAGGGAAGTAGGTATGACAAGCTCTAGGCAAGGGGGAGGGGCTCTCAAGTGTGGCTGACAGGCTCCCTCAGTGAGGAAGTACCCACAGTCCCTATCTTTTTAAGGTGTCCTGTGGCTTCTTTCTACTAGGGACGCTATCAGGCCTGACCTTGCAAACATCTCCTGTTCTGATTCAAGACAGTAGCAGTCACAAGGATGGCCCTGCTTCTGTGTGTGTTTGTGCACACGTGTGCACGTGTGCACATGTACGTGTGTGCATGTTCATACATGCACGGGCATGTGAATTCACAGCACTTTTTGATAAAAAAAAATCTGTATTTTTTTTTTTTTTAGACGACCCATCAAACCTTCGACGATGAACATCCCTGTGACGTGTTCACGCAAAGGAATAGGATGAGTGACTCTCATCAGAAAAGCAGGTAACTAGTTTCCGGATCCTGTCTTGTCCTACAAAAGGCAGATCCTTCTGTTCTCCTGATTGAACTTCATTTGTGCTTTGTCTGTAGCAGAAATGGGTACGCAAGTCTCTTAAGCTTTAGTTGCTCCTTGTTGGCTTCCTTCTGCTAAAAACTGGTATGTATGATGGCAGCTGGTTGTGAACGATGTTTTAAAGATGTTTATTTTTTATGTGTGTGAGTATTTTGTGTGCATGCACCCTCATGCCTGGTCCCTGGGGGGCCGGAAGAAGGCATGGATCCCTTGGAACTGGAGTTAGAAGTGGCTCTGAGCTGCCCTGTGGGTGCTGGGACTGAACCTGAGTCCTCTGCAAGAGCAGCCAGTGGTCTGAGCTGCCCTGTGGGTGCTGGGACTGAACCTGAGTCCTCTGCAAGAGCAGCCAGTGGTCTGAGCTGCCCTGTGGGTGCTGGGACTGAACCTGAGTCCTCTGCAAGAGCAGCCAGTGGTCTGAGCTGCCGAGCCATCTCCAGTTGTGAACTCCCAATGACAGCCATCTCTCCCTTTGTTTACACTGCCACTTGCACTGATCTGCCGGTCTGCGTGTTAAGAACGTGTGATGTTCAGATACTGTTGAGCAGTCTGGAGAACGCTGCACCGACGGACTTCTCCACTTCTTAGAATCCCCCATCCATCCTATCATAAGGAAGTGCTGTTAACTTTAGTTAAATAATGTGTGGTTGGGAAATAAACTAAAAAAAGGGCGGGGGGGGGATAATTTCATCTCCCGTGAGTTCCCACCCCAGTTTAGAGTCCTCTAGGAGTTCACTGGTCTACTAGAAAAGAACAAAAATAGGTGTTTGTTCTCTTCTCTCGCCTGCTGTTCCCAAGACAGCATTCATCCTGTCCGTTTGTGTTGAATTATAATTGTACCACATGACTTTATTCCTAGTCTTATTACATCTTATCTCTTTGTGTGGATATATGTGTGCACGTGCATGCATGCCACAGTGTATGTGTGTTTAGAACGTAAGTTAAAGGAGTCGATTCTCACCTTCGCCATGTGGGTCTCAGGGATCACTGGGGTTGGGGGCAAAGTTTTACCTGATGGGGCATCTTGTCGGCCTTTCTAGCCTTTTAAATACAGCTTTTCCCTGGTGTTGCCCACTTGAAAAGATAGTAAGAAGTGTTTGACTCCTGGTATTGGTTGGCATGAACAGTGAAAAACTTACATCCTAAAATCATAGTTTTTTCAGAGTCTCTCCCAGCCGGCGATTAAGTGAAATCCAGGCTGGGGAGGCTTAGTGGTATGAGTGCTTACTGGGCAACTCATGCAAACACCAGGTTGATGTATCAGCCCGCCCACAGTTCCAGCCTTGGAAGGTAGAAACAGGAACTCCAGAGCAAGCTGGCCGGCAGGACTATCCATGTCTGGCTGGAGAGATAGCTCAGTGGTTATGAGTACACATGACTTTTTTTGTAAGTTTGGCCTCCAGCACCTATATCAGATGGCTCACAATCTTCTGTAACCCCAGCTTCGGAGGATCTGATGCCTCTGGCCTCCTCGGGCTCTTTCAGTCACAAACTGTGCACAGAACCACCCACCCACCATACACATGCTTAAAAATAATAAAAAAAAATTAAAGAAAGGCTGTCCATAGAGATGAGCTCTGGTTTGATTGGGCGACCCTGCCTCAGTGATTAGGTAGAAGATTGATCAAGAATGATTTATGAAATCAGCTTTGGGCTTCACATGCACACACAATGAACACACACACGTACAAAAACATGTATATACCCACGCATAGAAAACAATAACAACAAAAACCCACAAAAATAAACAGCAGCAAAACCTTTTCAAGGTGTTTTAGGTGCCAGGGATTAAACCTGGGGTTTTGCACACGCAGGACAGATAACCGCTGCTCTGCATCCCAGCCGCAAAACTTGAGTCGACATGGTAGCTGCATTTCCCTAAAATACGTCTACAAAAGGGGGCTTAAGGGTTTGTTTCTCAATATTTCCCAAGAGGACTTTTGTTTTGAGACAAGGTAGCTCTGGCCTTAAATTCACAGAGATCTGCTTGTCTCTATCTCTGGAGTACGGGGATGTGCTTCCAAACCCAGCTGCATTTCTGAATATTTTCAAACAGTGCTGACCACTGGTAGAACAGACCACGAGTCCTGTGACAGATTTTAAAAATGAGTTTTTTAAAGGTATACACAATTGCTCTGAGATTACAAGACAAAGCAATTGAGAAACGGTTAAGTTTTTAAATGTTCACCTTTGTCGTTACATAAAACACGTGTGTCCACATTTGGGGCATGCATTCTCTGCTGGCCCCTGCCTAGAGTACAGAGGGGAAACCGGTTTGCAAACTCTGCTTCTATAAATCGCACAGAGGCCTCGTATTAGTAACTGCTGTAGTGTTAGCAGGAGACCCCTATTTCTCTAATCATCGGTGATCAGACCCCAGTTGTGGCTTTTGTTTTTTAGCAGTATGAATGCTGGCTCATCTTGGAACCAAGCCCAACATTCAAGGACTTCTTCAGGAAGAAGGCAGAGTAAGAGTAGATCTCAAGGACCCCACGTCTCTTCCCACCTGGGAGGGAGCAGTCTCCTTGGCCTCTCCCAGCCTGCAGCGGATAAACTCATGGGAGCCATTTCCACAGAGGGAAGGCAGGAGCAGACTGCGCTTAGCTCCAGGTGTCAGGCTGCCTCTGGACACAAGCTGTTCCTTGACTTTCAGTCCATGAAGATCATTAAGGAAGGTGCTGATGAAGACAGCGCAAGTGACCTGTCAGACTCAGAACGAGTGGCCATTCCTCCTTCTCCCTTCACACCTCCTGACCTCAACCTTCGAGCGGAAGAGATCGACCCGGTTTCCTTCAGTCTTCACCCAGACCCGAGCCAGGCAGAAGCTGAACACTGCTACCCTGACTTTCTTCCACCCCCGTTCAGCTCCTGGGACCTCCAGGATATGGCTGTGGTTCTGAACACAGAATGCCGGAGTGAGGCCCTGCCTCGGGCCACAGGCTTCCTTGGGAAGTACATAGACAGACTTCTTCAGCTGGAGTGGCTGCAGCTCCAAACCGTGCAGTCTGAGAAGGCCCGGGCTGCCAAGGCAAGGTCCTCTGGGGCTTCTGGGATGCTGAAAAGCCCTAGGCGGGGTAAGCTCCCCGCCAGTGCGCTGTCCAAGCCTTTCCTGTCCCCAGAAGGGATTCCAAAGCCTGGCCCTTCTCGAAAGAAAGGTTTTCAGTATGAAGATGCCCACCCGTCCTACTATGCATTTGAGACTTCATCTAGATCTGTGGATGGGCCTGCTCGCCCCAGGCTGTGTTCTCAGAAACAAGGCCCAGAACTGAGGATGGAAAAAAAGAAGAAATCAGGTAAGGGCCCCAAGTGTCACCTCCGCGCTCCACCCTGTGCAGAGGGCAGCCCTGCAATGGAAGCCAACGGTAACATCCGAATTCCCAAGCAGTCTGCAGTGCTTCTGGACCCAATGGACTCCTGTAGGACCTCCAGGACACAAGCACACTTGGACCTGAAGAAAAAGGGAAGTGCAAATAACTGTGGACCTGCCTCTTCTTCCAGTGAGAAGAAGCTCAAAACAAATGGAGCAAAGCAAAGCACATATAAGTTCAAGTGACCCCTGAGGTAAAGAACCGCAAAGTCCCGCCGATGTCTAAAAGTGGGGGTTCGTCCCAAAGTAATGGTGAATTTAAATCCGTTTGTGATAACTGAGTCAAGTCGCCGGCTGGCTCTCCAATCACCCACCCCCACCCCACCCCACCCTTGCCTCTTGTTATACAGTCTTAAGCACTTTAGGGACCTATAGGTAAAAGTGAACTTGTGTGTCTATGATACAAAGGTTTGAAACAGCAGGACCAGTAAGCCAGTGTGGAACCGGCCCAGTGTCCCTGTCTCTGGAGTACGGGAAACAGTGTGTACTGTTCTTGGAGAGAAGCCCTGTGTCTCACCGAAGAAAAGCCCTGCTGGCTCAGTGCCTCCTGGTTTTGCATAAAGCCTCAGCAGAGCTTCTGTTGGGAGTCTTTCTCTCTTCTGTCGCCCACCCTCCTCCGAGCCTAGTTCCACTCCATTTAGGGGTCACATGAGTTCCTATTTTGAGTGTCATTTATCTCTCAGCCAGTTCCTTGCCAGAGGCAAAGGCATCTAGAGTGCGTCTCTGGTGCGTTTTTAAAAGACATTTTAAGTCCAGGGGTAGTGCTGTAGCCCGTGTCTGAGTTCTCTTACCTGAAGTTAAAATCATTTGTAAGTTTTCCAGAGGGAAAGTCAGCAGGTCCAGCAGTGGCTGCTGCTGTCTGGTGAGGCAAGAAAGAATGCCCTGGCACCCTAGACCTCTGGGTAACCATGCGCCGTGTGTGGGAATGTACTCCAGTGTAAATTGTCAGGTTACTGACTAGGGACCCATATCCCGCTGTTCTAGACCTCTGGGTAACCGTGCGCGGTGTGTGGGAACGTACTCCAGTGTAAATTGTCAGGTTACTGACTAGGGACCCATATCCTGCTGTTGTAGGTCAAAGCCAATGGTCTATTTCTGTGTCCAGGAGCAGGGTCTTCTAATCGTGACTGGGGAGGGAGCAGACACATTTGCTCTGTGTGTGCGTGCACTATCCTGAGTGTTCTTATCTGCTTGTGGCTTCCTGGCTCTCCCATAGCCATTCTCCTTAGCTGCCTTTGAGTCTTGCTGCCTGGGGAGCTTTCCTTCCACGTGTTTCTGCAAACCTTTCCTTGGCTGCTGCTTCTCAGGCAGTGAAACCATTATTGGACTTGTCTTGGGCACCCATGAGTTTTTTGGGTTGTTTTGTTTGTTTGTTTGTTTTGCTTTGCTTTTTCACCTTTGGGGAAAAGGACAAAGGTAGTTTGTTGCAGCTGGAGCTTCCCCACAGCCACAGGTGCCTAAAGGCTGAAGAGTGAGACAAGGTTATCCTTAAACCAGCTGCTCAGGTCAGATGTCAAGCTCTCTCCATAAGGCTGATGTCAGCCATGTTGAACAACACAGGAACTTTTTTTTCTTTAGCCTTTTTCTTTCAGGACTTTATTTTCAGATTCTTTTTTGCACTGCCCTCCTGGAGAAAGCATGTTCTTACATGGAGTTCTCATGCCTTTTGTTTGTTTGTTGTTGTTGTTGTTGTTTGGGGAAAGGTTGAGACAGGGTTTCTCTGTGTAGCCCTGGCTGTCCTGGACTCGCTCCGTAGAGCAGGCTGGCCTCGGACTGCTAGAGATCCACCTGCCTCTGCCTCCCACGTGCTGGGATTAAAGGCGTGCGCCACCAGCTGTCTCATGCTTTTTTCTGTAGCCAAAATCTGCATACTTTGTTGGCCGTCCACGGATGCACTGTCCACGTTTGCCCGTGGTGTGCGCCTTGGTTTGGGAGGACAGTGCCACCCCTCCCCCTCTTCCCTCCCCTGAGTGAGTGAGTGAGGCCGTGTGGGTCCACTTCGCTACTCCTTGGAGCACAGATGATTTTACCGTAAGTGGCTCCTTTCTCATTCTTTCTCCAGATTTTTATGCGCATCTTTAGGAAGCTGCAGGTCCCGTAAGAGGAAGCATGACATTATGTGCACATATGTACTTAGATGCTCCTTGGAGCAATACTGCCAGGTTCCCTTTCCCGTCACCTACTGTGTGGGTGCTCCTAGATACCCTGGCATGTGAGAGTCAAGTTTCTTTTCCCCTGGGGATGTGTGTCCGGACTGAAACGCACAACAGAAAAAAATGTAGCGGTGGCGCCTCGTGTGTTTGTTCCCAGCACACTAATGGAAGTTGACTCCTGGTCTGGGGACTAGAAGAGGCCCGAAGGGGTGACTTTGTTTACTTCTTTGTCTGAGTTGAGTGCCCATATTAAACAGTATTATGTTCTAGGACAGGGTGCTACTGAACAACACGGTTTTTTACAGTTACATTGACTGCAGCTGATCAAACACAGCTTTTTCTTTGGTCTCTAAAGACATATCCCACGCAGGCAAGTGGACAGCATTGAACACTGAACTGTGAACTCGTTCAGTTCAAGGCCAAACCAGAGTATCCTGCTACAGGGGCAAATCGGTGTGCTTCCGGAAGCGCCTCTCATCTCGTAGATGTTTACATAGCTCCCAGGTCCAGCCAAACACAAGAAGATCTTGAGGAAAACTGTGTCTGGGGCTTGAATGACACCCGTTTGTGGAGAAAGAGCACAAAGCCCTCTAGGTCATCACTGACCGCGTGGCTTTGGACTGTTTCCCAGATCACCAACATAACTGGCTTGAAGGTTATAGCGTTCCTGGCTCCCAGACTGCGGGAGAGACGGTCGATACCATTGGTCTTCACGGAAAAGGAAAGTTTGTTTGGATCCTTTGTCCTCTTGGGCTCCTGTTCTAGAAAGACCTAAGCGCTTCTTACATGGATTACACATGTGTTTCTCATTCATTTACTTGAACAGTTAGGTAGAAGTCCGAACCCTGTGCATTCAAGGTAATAGCAGTATTTATTGTTTAATTGTGTGACCTGAATATATTCAGCATGTTCATTGAATGTCATAATGCTATTTGTTTGGTTTTGTATGTGGCAAAACAGAACTCATGTATAAGTTTTTGTGGGACTTTTCCTTCCTTCAGCCCAATTAAACAGGACACATACCTGAATTTTTCTGGCTTGGTTTGATTTCTGATGTCTTTCCAGTTTGTCTGGTTCTTCCCCAGAGCTGCTGAGGGTGGCACCCTGTTCCCTTGCCCTTCATCCTGACGCTGCCCAGGAGTAAGCGTGACGAGCACTGTTCCTGCATCAGAGACGCATGGCTGGAGATGACGTGAGTCATTGCGGAGGGGTAGGCAGGTGAAGAGTGGACTGTTCTCTGTGTCTTGTGCAGGACGAGCCTCCTGCTGCCATCCTCCTGAATCTGAAGATCACCACAACTGGGCGTGCTGATGCTCGACTTGCCCTCCTAGGAGGAGGGTGAGGAAGGTCACGGGACCCTCACGGGAGCATCCAGACAATCCTAACCACATGCATGCAATTCTACCCTAATTGTGCTTGACTTGTGGGGAGAGCTAGACAATATAGGTTGGGAAGGATGAGGGAAGGGGCTCCTTCTATGCCACTTTCTGTGGTGTGAAGAAGATCTTCCAGTGAAGCCTCCTTAGGGCCACCAACACTGTTGCCCACAGTCCACCCTTGCCCCATAAGGAAGCCTAATAAACGCATTGGTCCCCCTGAGTGAACTCTGGTGCTATCCTATCTTGGTTTGTTGGTGGGACTTTTGGAGGAGGGGTAGACACACATTATTTACATCTCCTTCAGGAAGGAATTTTAGCAACAGAGTGGCACAGTGAGTTCACACCTCACCTGGTACATCTGAGAGTGGGTGGGGCTTTTGAGGGATGTCTTGGGAGAGGGCAGGGCCTGGTGCAAACCTTCCCAGAGGCCTTTGTACCTCTTCCTAAGCTCACTCCTGACAGTGAAGTATGTTCTGTAAAACAAATTCTAATTGTTCTTAATAAAAACTTGAAGTCAGATAGTGGGGGGTGAAAGCTGAGTGATCAGAGAAGCAGTGAAGTCAGCCATTAGAGAGACCTTTCACCTTTACCAAATCCTCAGACCCAAAGGGCAATCCTGTCCTCAGACTGTCTCCCGAGAGTACATCCTCAGACTGACTGCTTCCGATTGCTGACTCAGACTGCCCTGATCTGTCTCCTCCCACCTTATACTCCTCTCTCTGCCCAGCCATACCACTCCTGTCTCTACCTCCCTAGAGCTGGGTTTAAAGGCATGGGCTCCCAAGTGCTAAGATAACCTTTGTGTGAGTTCTGTTTCTCTTTTAGACTGGATCATTTTTTCCTGTATCCCAGGGTGGCCTTGAACTCACAGAGATCTGTTTGCATCTTTCTCCTGAGTGCTGGTTAAAGGTGTGTGCCACCACTGCCTGGCGTCTAGTTGCTTATCTCAATCTTCAGACAAGCTTTGTTAAAACACAAACAAAATATCACCACAGTGTGCCTCTGAGGATGCCAAACTGCGGCAGTCGTGGTGGTGGGTTAGAAATGGTTCTCTGCTCTTAACCAAATTAACCAAGTTGATCTAAAATCCAGGCTTAGATTGGGCGTGAATGGTGGTCATTTTAGCAGTCACTACCCGATCATCCACTAGGTGGCGACCAAACCTTGTGAGACCCTGGTGAATTTATCTTGTTAGTGTCTTTTGATGGAGCAGACCTTTCTACTAAGATCAGAAAGGAATGGGAGAGAAAGTACTGCTTGACTTCCCACACAAAGCGGGTTCTTCACTTGCCTGTCCTCTGCCACCAGAGAGCAAAGGAACTGTTAGGTGTGGTTAACTCCCTGGTGTTCCTGGACTGTTCCCTAATCACAAGGCCCCACCTGGCAGATGTGAAATAATGCATCATCATCTTCACAGAGAACCCACTTCCGTAAAATACCACCCAATATACCCACCCACCCGTGTAATTGGCGATACCAGCGCTGCAAATATACATGGAATGTTAAACTGGATCGCTGTGGATGCGATCGCAAAGCTTGACTATTGTAAATGCACGGGGCTCAGGAGGGGACACCCCAAAGTGTGGTGCCTTGGTGTGCTAACGGTGTTATAAGGACGGGTTCACAAGCAAGTCCTTTCTGACCTAATCTTCCCTGCCCCCACCCCTCAGCCGAGCCCTTTAAACTAGAACCTCAAAGCAGCTGGAAACGCGTGAGTCCTTCTCTTCCACTGCCTTTCTGTACAAGAGCTGGCCGAGAAGAGTCTCCTGTCTTTAGGCCTCAGAGACAGACCCAGGTGTTCTGGCATGTCAGCATGTCTGCATATCTGTATAGGCTTCCTTGCATAAAACGGTAGCCATCCCCTCCCCCAGAGCCCTGGGGTCTTCTGAAGACTCCTGGTCAGTGAGACAAGCAAAGCTATTGTGCTTTTGTGTTACCTGTCCTGGTGTGTGGATGCCCTGCCCCTTGTGCTGGGTGTCCATGGGGTCACACATGTCTGCCCTGCAGGGAAAGCAGTAGTGAAGGCTTCACGGTAGTTCCTGTGAAGCCCACGAGTTTCCTGCCACTTGTGTGTGCCCAGACAGTCTGCATTTTAATAAACTCCCCAGCAGGAAGCTGGGGAAGCTGGTCTTTCTGCTGCATAGGTTGGAGCTGCTGCTCTGGCAGAGGATCTGGGTTCAGATCCCAGCCCCCATGTGGTGGCTCACAATTGTCTGTAGCTCCAGTTCCAGGGGAACCGATCTTCTAGCCTCCCTGGGTACCACATGTACACGTATATGCATCCCCGGGTACCACGTGTGCACATATATGCATCCCTGGCTACCACATGTACACGTATGTGCATGCAGGCAAGCACCCATCTACATACAATTAAAATAATCTTGTTTTAAAAAAAGAAATATGTCTTCATTCAGAACTTGAAATGGGGAAATCAACGAGAAGCCTCTTTAAGCGCTTCCTCTTTGTAGTTTTCTAGCCTTCCCCCAAAACCCTTCAGAACGTACTCTGACAGTGACCGAAGATTTCCAACAGGATTGCTGTAGTATGGCGTAGTGTAGTATTGCTAGTATAGAAGCACAAAGGCAAAAGGTGGAAAGGTGGGGCTAGGCGCTGGGCGCTGGCTTCGTTGGTAAAGCGCTTGGACCTGAGTTTTCCCCCAGAACCTCTGTGAAAAGTCAGGCATGATGGGCACACTTGTAAACCTACTTCTTGGTGGGGTTGAGGGGCAGACGTGGTTGGACCCCCGAAGCTTACTGTCTGTCCAGCTAGGTGTGGGTGAACATGTTACTCGGAGAGAAACACATCCTCTGGTGCTGCAGGAATGCACAGTGAGCATTTTCCAGCCTACGGGGAAGTTGAAAGATGTACAGCATGTTGGGACCATTTGGAGTCCTGGCCTCCAGCGGCTCTTCCCTGCTAGAGATCTTTACTCTCCTTCTGATTTGAGCTACTAAAAGCTGTGTCAAAGTTGTTTACCAACTCTGCTTCACGAGCATGGGTTGTCTTGGCCTTGAGAATCAGAGGATAAGGTTTTCCACCTGTTGGCTCACCTGACTGTTGGGTATATAAGCCTCCATGGTGCTATTGCATAAAAGGGCTTCTTACCAGTGACTAGAGGTCCGTGTCCCTGTCTGTATGTCTTTGTGAGTCTTTGTGTGTTTCAACCTCCAGTCCCTTGCCCGAAGCTCGTGAACTGTATGGTAACACATAGAGCACAGACAGGCGTTGTGCGCGGCACAGCAAGCACCCGCAGGCGCCTCGTGTACACCCCACGGCCAGCAGGCCACCTCATCTGCTCTGGCCTCTCCTAGCTGTAGCTTCTGCCCACTGATTCCCTCTGAGCTCCAGAGACACATTATCACCCAGGAATATCTCTACCTTGGGGGCCTGTAACCTTCTCTTGGTGGCCATTGTGTACAGCAGGCCCAACTAACAGAGCCACGCCACTGTTGGGAAAACAGAGCTCTCCTTGACGCTTGTGTGTTTTTCTCTGTTCTTGGGCTGGGGAGGCAGACTCGTCATGATAATGCTTACCCCACAAGGACGAGGACCTGAGCCTGTGCCCAGGAACCCACGCAAATGTGCTGGTGTGGGCCAGCAAGACGGGTCAGTGGGTGAAGGCGTTTTCCATCAAGCCCGATGACCTGAGCGTGATCCCTGAGACGGAGATGGTACAACTCTCACAGGTTGCCATCTGAACCCCACATGTGTGCTGTGGGCACATGTATACCCATCAATGAGAACATACACACCGTAAACAATGAGTAAATGTAATTTAATTTTAAAATGTTAAGCCAGTTATGGTGGCACTAGTCATCCTAGTGCTGGGGAGTAGAAGGATCCTTGGGGCTTGCTGGCCAACAAGCCTAAAATAATCAATGCACTCAAGGCCAGAGAGAAACCTGTCTCAAAAAAATGAGGTAAGAGCCCACATCTTCCTTCCCAGTAGTCCGTAGGCAGAGGCAGGTGGATCTCTGTGAGTTTGAGGCCAGCTTGGTCTACAGAGTGAGTTTTAGGATAGCCAGAGCTATACAGTCTCAAAAAGCAAACAAAAATAAGGCAATTGGTTCTTGAGGGGTGACACCCAAGGATGACCTTTGACCACCACACATGCACGTAAGTATGCCTGTGCACACACCTGCACTCACATGGACACACACCCACATCACATACATACAAATTTCTTCTTGAGATTCCTGTGCAATCAAGCTTTCCTTGTGATCATGAGAAGGAGGACACTGAGCTCACTGATTGGTTACTGGTGGACCCAATGGCTGCCTAACAGGGGCCGTTTTTGAACCATGTCCTTATAGTCTCTCAGTTGCTCCATCTTGCATCCATTTTCCTCTAGTCACTTTGGTTGGCTGAAGATGTCTAGTTTATTAGGTTGATGTCAAGTTTGATTGGCATCAAGTCTCTCTCCTCCCTCTAAGTAGGCTGGGCTCCTGTGTCCCCGGCCTGGTGTCTTACCTTCTATTCCAGCATAAGGAAGGATAGCAGGCTATAGCTTCTCACTGGGATGTCTCTCCCTGTTCTCTGGGCTCCAGGCCCTTTTCCATCAGAGACTGCAAATGGGGAACATGGGTTCTTCCAGCCTTCTGCTGCCCCATCTCAGTGGAGAAAGCACCACACGCTATGACAGACCCCTCTCTATCTGAGGTCATGTCCTCTACCTCCTGAGGCAGCAGGAACCCCACTGGAGATAGCAAGGAAGGTTTAGCTCCAGCTATGGCATCTTTCAGAGTGTTTTCTTCATATACACAAGCAATGCCCGTGTTGACAGCATAGGCATGTGTCCTTCCCCATGTCTAGCTGTCCCCGGCAGTCTCCATCTCACCAGCTGGGCTACAGTCTCAGCAGAAATCCAAGCCTAGCAGTCAGGTGTGCCTCACACCCACCAGTTCTTCACCAGTGCGCCCCGGATGTTCCCATCTGGCTCTGGTATGAAAAAAGGACACCCAGGGCCCAGGAAGGAGCCCTGGAGCTAAGTATCAGAAGGCAGTTACCTCTTCCTTCACCCCTGCTGTGGGCAGCAGAGGTGGGGAGATCAGACTGGGCCAAGAAGCAGCTGGGAGCCTGGCGGGGTCAGTTCTGAAGTCCTGAGATGTTTAGCCCCCATTGTCGGTGGCTCTCAGGATAGGATACATTTCATGCTTCTTTATCTCAGCCAAGGGTTCTCAACGAAGGTTTTCCTGAGCAAGTGGAAACCTACCAAAAAACACATTTCCACCTGGAAAGCCCACAGATGACCATGTTCAAGACATCTTGTCCAAATGCCCTAAAAATAAAACTCAGTGAGTGCTTAGCACTCCCAGAAATGGGTTGGCATGGACTATTTGGAACAACACCATTTCTCTGGGATGTGTTGCTTGTGGTCATTAAATAGAACGTTGAACATTTGAGGAGTGCTCCCTTGAGTACCCGAGGTGAGCATGTTGAGTTAGGGGGGGGCCAACGGTGGCTCTCACCTTCCTTCTCATCCTCCCAGAAGCGCTTCTGTTCTGTTCTGTCAGCTTCTGGGGAGCTGAGAGGGACCACAAAGTGGTTGCCAAACTAATACTGTGCTTCCAAGCCCAGTCAGGGCACCGGCTGGTTGTCACCGGAGCTCCAGGGGCTTAGAAAGCACACACTAGGGTGAGCTGGTGGGAAAAGGGCCATGTAATGCCCAAATGGCATTTGGCCCAGATACATTTAAATGTTTCAGGGCACTGAAAATTTGGTCTCTCCTAATTTATTAAAATGCCATTTTTTTCAACTCAGAACAAGAATAAAGTGGAGCCGTTCCCAGCATCCTTGGGTTCCTTCCCAGAGCTTTGTAACCTACAATCCGACCTCATTCTCCCATGCGGCTCTGCACTGCACTTGTCCAGGCATGGCTCATGTGACTTGACAAACTCCAAATTAGGGAATATGCTTGGAGGTCTCACAGGCTCCACAATCGCTTTCTCTGAAATGAGCACAAACTAAACTCAGTCGTGGTTACCGATCCTCTATCTGCAAG